>NC_044386.1:18215588-18520878 GCF_006542625.1 Nomascus leucogenys | reverse complement strand
ACTCTTCTGTGTATTAGTAAAGTATATCTATCGTTAAATACCATTTAAAAGCATTTAACAGGTAGTAACAGGTTAGAGAAATAGTAATTATTAATGTATGAGAGAGAATAAAATATTATATTTTAACAGAATTATAAGGATACATTTAATAAACTTTAGGTTCAATATAACAAACTTATTTTTGCAACTACAAAAAGGAGATTGTTTAACTGCAAAGTTCCTTTTTCTTGGAAATGTACTGAAACATCTCTAATCTTTTTCATGTCTTTTTTTTTTCACCTCCAATCTCTAAGGCCCCAGGCTGTTCCATTTGCAGCTGTGTTTCTTGCTGCAGAGCAACAAGAAGAGACACCAGCTGTGCTGACTTTATTGTGCTTCTTGTTGGAGTGGTGATTTAGTTCTGCCCAAATATCTTGGGATGTTCACCCTGGACATCTGCCAAGATTCTAGTAGCCATTTAAAAATCATTACCCTGGGGCATAATGTTCAGAATGGGATCATTTCAATAAAGTACAGCCAGCAACTCTAACTCTACGTGGAACATTGCAGTATTCATGAAGAGGCACATTGGACAACTGACAAATCAGAAAGTAGACAAAATTTTGCAAGTTTCATAATTTTCTTCTTTATTTGCATAACTATTCTTCTGTGTAAGTTAGCTTGTGTTTTGTACAAATCAACCCGCCCACAATTTAGTGGCCACAGACAATATTGTTTTATTTGCTCATGATTCGGTGGGCCGGCCTGCTCTTCCGCTAGGGTCATACATTGCGCTGTAGTCATCTAGGAGCTCGAGCAGTGCAGGTGCCTCCCTCACCTGCAGTGGTGGATGCTGGTTATTAGCTGGTTTTTCTGGGGTCTCAGCTGGGTGGCTTCTCTCTGATCCATGGTATCTCATCCTCCAGTTAGGGACCTGCTTCGTGTGCATTCTTAGGGTGGTAGTTCAAGAGGTAAGAGCAAAAATATTAAGGGTTTTAGAGAGGAGGCTCAGAAGTTCTGTTTTTCCACTTTTGCTGCATTCTGTTATTGTATCCCCTCACTTGAAGCAAGATATTCTGTAAATATTTATTGAACAAGTACATAACAACCCTTTCCACCTACAATTACGTCTAGAGGAAAGATTTTGTAGAAATATTGGCTCTTAATTTTTGGAAAATAATTGTTCCAATATCTGTTTCATTGCGTAAAGATTCTTTTTATTTTTTTTATATATATCTTTAACTTTGTTGTTATACATTTAAAAAAGGCCCAATAAACCAACGGAGTTTTTAACTTTATTCAATGATTGATGTGATTTACTAGGTTGCATTTTACTCAAGTGATTCCTGTCTTTCCATTTACTTTTTTAAAACTTAATATTTTAAGTTCAATGGTATATGTATAGGATGTGCATATACCTATGTGACACATAGGTAAACATGTGTCATGGGGTTTGTTGTATAGATTATTTCATCATCCAGGTATTAAACCTAGTAACCATTAGTTATTTTTCCTGATCCTCTCCCTCTTCCCGCCCTCTGCCCATTGGTAGGCCCCTGAGTACGTGGTTACCCTCTTACCATTTACTTTTTATGAATGTAGGCCAGACTTGGAATTCCCTAATAAAACTGGTCAATTCGCAAGAGAAAATACTTGTCTAGAAGATACATATTTTTCAGCATAAATTGGACCACATTCATACAGATTTAATTGGTACATCATGTTTTAAAAAATATGATAGCCAAAGAATGACTTTCGTATGTATAGGCCTCAATGTAGAAAACTGAAACATGAAACAAACCAGTCAGAGATTCTTGGCAGTTTAAAGAAGCAGGTTATGTGTAGGTAATTCTAAAAAATATAATAAGTGAAATTATTACAGTGATCAATGGATCATTGAGGTATATAATTTGGCTTTGGAATGTAGCACTTCTCTAAAGTAGAGAATGTCTTTTTTAAAGAAAATAAACAACAAAATATTTACTACAATTGATCTTAGAGCAACCTTGGCTTATTATTTTAGCACCTCCCACCTTTAATTATAAATTACTTTGAAATCACCTGATATTATAGTGGTCTGTAGGTCCCTTAAAAATATATTTTAAAAATCCCAGTATCATGTGCACCTAACAAAGTGTCTAAAACTAAATAGGTAATAAATAAAATCATAGAATGAGTAAACCCAAATTATATACATTTTCACAGAGACTGAGAGCTATTCTTAAATGTGACATTTTTCCTATATTTATCATTTCCATTCATGAATCGATTTTCTCATTCTTATTAATTACATAAATTGACTGGAATGTCACATATATAAATCCTAATAATAACAATTTATGTTGTTTCTTTCTTACTGAGGAAATAGAATAAAGCAAAAAATCTCAAAATTGACACTTGTCATCATTCAAGTATCACTAAAAATATTAATCAATTGATGTTGTTGTCCCTATCTTTTAATCAAAGCATATAAATTAAAATTGTTTGTATCATTTTATAAGTAGAAAAAGATTTTAAGCAAACGCTGAAATTACTGTATTAGGACATGTACTGAAATTTTATTTTATTTAAACAATCAGGATATGTGATAATCCCCCTCACTTTTAATTGAACCTGATTTCTAATTCTGTTGGGATAATTTTTTTGGGGGGGAGTGCATAATTTTGGATAGTTTTGTCCATTTCCTAGGAGTCAGGTGTTCAGTGAATGTTCAGTGATCAGGCACAGAGAGAAAGCTCAATGTCAGGGATATGGAGTAGGCCCAGTGATTAGATATAGAGTGAAGGCACCAAGTAATCTGAAAAAAACACACACATACAAAATGACCAGGTTTAGGGTCAAGGCAGAGTGACCAGGCATAGAGTGAAAATGGCACAGCAGTCAGATACAAACATTGCAATCAGGTATAGCTGGAAGGTGCAATGGTCAGGTATAGACAGAAGACAAAATGATCAGGTTTAGAGAGAAAGTACAGCATCAGATATAGTGAGAAGATACAGCAATTGGGTATAGAATGAATGCACAGTGATTGGGTGTAGAGAAAATTCACCATGATCAGATAGAGAGTGAATGCACAATGGTCAGTTATAGAGGGGAGACACAGCAATTGGATATAGAAAAAAAACACCCTGAAGGTAGAAGGTGAGGGCACATCACGTAGAGAGAAGGCCCAGTGTGGAAGAGGACTGGCAGTGCCATCACGGGTCTCTACTGCTTTCTACCAAACTTCTGTGTTCCCACTGGTTTTCAGTGATCAGTCCTTGATCATCATGAATTCATTCTCTCTGTCGTAATTGCACATCTTCAAATCCTCTGAGTTTCTCTCAGCCAATTTCACTTCCTATTTTAGTATATAGAGAAATTTTCTTGTACTCATACTCTGGCAAGGAGAAAACTTTGAAATCCAGTTTGGATATTATTGTCCGGTACAAGCTAAATGGCCAATTTAAATCTTCTGCTGCTGTGCCACACAGAAACACCATGGAATATTGTGGAAGTTGCGACCTTTCATAAAGGGGGTGCTACTCTCTAAGTTTATCACAACAGTCCATGTAGATACCAAGAAACAAGCACTCCACACATAGAAGCGAATGTGATGGCTTTTGTTATATGCAACTGTTTGGGGTAATTTATTATGTAGTAGAGAAAACAAACACACACACAAAAACTAGAAAAATCTAAATATGCAACAATAAGCAATGTGGAATGTAAGATAGCTACAGAAATTATATTAAACATCTATTTTAATTATATAAGAATATATATTATAAAAGAAGATATCAAAGTATTTGTTCTTTATCTTTTGAGATCAATAATTAACTAGAATATTACTCTGTAGTGATTCTTCTTTGTCATGTCTCCCCAACATGTGAAGCTATCTATAATTTTTTTATTTTTTTGACACAATATCTCACTCTGTCCCCCAGGCTAGCTAGAGTGCAGTGGCACGATCATGGTTCACTGCAGCCTTAATCTCCCAGGCTCAAGTGATCCTCCCATCTCAGCCTCCAACCTAAAGGCCTGTACTACCATGCCTGGCTAATTGTTGTATTTTTATTAGAGACAGGGTTTTACAATGTTGCCCACACTGAACAAAATTTTAATTGTTAACGTTCAAGTGTTCTTTATTAGTGGATTTTGAATTCTTGTGTTGTATCTTAATATAAATTTTCTGGTCCATTATTTCAAGAACTTTATTCAGAGATGTCAACTTAAATTGTTCACTTAATTTTCATAGTTGTCATAAATACTCAAATCATAAATGTCTCTTCTGATTATTTCTAAAATTCTTTTAATTCTTTCCTCCAATTAAATTACCTAAATTTTCAAAAAAATAATCTTTTACATAATTCTCATGTAGATATCCATGACAAATTATTGGGTCGGGTAAAAATGCATAGTGTTTTGTTTAGTGTATGTATATATGTATAAAACTATATTATAGGCCTCTGAATGAGCAGTGATAGAGTTACAGAAAGGTATGCAAGACACTGTTAAGGTTGCTTTCCTTAAGAATAGCACTGGACTTGTATTTATTTTTCTTACCAAGTATAGGTGTGACTTCTCTAACTTAAAATATCCAATATCGGCCGGGCACGGTGGCTCACGCTTGTAATCCCAGCACTTTGGGAGGCCGAGTCAGGAGGATCACGAGGTCAGGAGATCGAGACCATCCTGGCTAACATGGTGAAACCCCATCTCTACTAAAAATACAAAAAATTAGCTGGGCGTGGTAGTGGGCACCTGTGGTCCCAGCTACTTGGGAGGCTGAGGCAGGAGAATGGCATGAACCCAGGAGGCAGAGCTTGCAGTAAGCGGGGATCACACCACTGCACTCCAGCCTGGGCAACAGAGCGAGACTCTATCTCAAAAAAAAAAAAAATCCAATATCATCAATACATATAACAAAAAGAGATTGAATGGGAGTGGTTCCCTATTGTCTTTTCAGCAAAGGGTTATAAGAGCAGCACTTATGTTGCGACTGCTTTATAACTAAAAATACACTTGGAATCACATTCCATGTGATTAAAGCAACCACTGAGACCAATTGACAGCGACATAAAGAACTTAGTGATTCCAAGCGACATTTCATGAACTCTGTTCCACCATGCTTAATTTTCTGTTTTAAATATACATTTATATAATGTAGTGAGCCAATAATATTCTACCGTCTATGCTTTTATTTACCTGGTTAGATGCTTTGCAAACACTCACCTGTGTTATGGAGGGTAGTGACTCAGCAGCATTTGCCTCCAAGGGAGGACACCTTGCAACAAAGCCACACCAGCCCAACCACATTTCAGAGTATGTGAGTGAGAAATCAACTTTTATTGCTTAAAGACTCTAAAATTTATGGTTTGTTTGTTATTGCAATGTAACTTACTCTTAGATATATCTTTCTGATATATCACCCCTTGACATGTCAGAGACCATATACCAAAAAGAAACCATAAATATTTCAAAAAGAAACCATAATAATAAGATAGGGTACCAACAGTAGATAAGAGATTCCAAAAATTCCTAGAGCACTGAAGACATTGAAATTGGATTACTGGGCAGGGGGTGGGCAACACGGGGAGACAGATCAAATGTATAGCCCTAAATATTAAAGGAGAACATTATCTTGTCCAAGAAAGTCCTTGTAAATACAAGACACGGAAAAGAAACCGGGGAAGTCACCTGGACAACTTATTAAATTAAAGCTTTCAAAACAAGGAAGAGTTTTTTTTTTTTTAAATCTCTTCTGTGCAATCCAAGAAAAAATATTTTTATTCTACCATAAGGCCTTTGGTGAATTTTTCTGAGGATGGCTCAAAAAAGGAATATTGTGACACAAGAATTAAGCAGAAATTAACTTCCAGTAACCAAAATGTCCACATCACAGGGGAACAAAAGTAAAATAAAATAAAACAGTTCTTATCAATAGACAAATATCACAAGTCCTCTCTTCTGATGCAGTTACTCCTGCTTTGGAAACAGAAGAGTACTCAACTAGTTTGGAAAGAATATCAATGCATTCCAGCCACACTTACTAAAAGGTAGCATTCCGATTGAAAGGGGAAAACATCAACTCAGTTTTTAAATGATAATGTGCTATTTCTCTTTCAATCAACCAGCTGGGTTTTTTTTTCTTTCTTTCTTTTTTTTTTTTTTTTTTTGGAAATAAGGCAACATAAAAGACATGGATTAAAATGAACAAACAATAATGATTCATTGCAGAGAACACTGTGAAATTTCATTGCATTCATTAAACAAGAACAGCATGAAGTTGACGCAGGACTTTTGTCTCCCCCTTTGCCAGACTTGCAGCAGGGAACACCCCACCTACTCAGCCCACTGTGCTTAGCCCCTAGCAGGAGGGAGCATGTAAGTGAGCAAGTGTGGGGTCTGGCCAACTGCTTTTAGCATCAACACCTGAGCAAGCTCTGTGTGAGGCTGCAGTCAGATCAGATGTGTCACCCTGAGGGGAATTTGATGATGCCCAGGCAGTGGTGCCTGCAACCCCCAAGCCCCAGAGGGGATGTTACAGTGTGCTAATTAACTGTCTGCTGTCCAGTGGAAAGAGGCGTGTTAGCAGCTCAGTCAGCCTTTTGCCCTGCTCTGGCCCACGACTCCAGGACTGGCATGGCTCTTGGATTGGCTTGGACCCACCGGTGGTTCTGTCATGCGAGGCAGCTTCCCTCCATCGGCAAGGTCAGAGGGCCAGTGTTATAGACTTTCTGCGCACCCTCATTCGGTGGGTCTTGAGCTCTTGTCCCACATCCAAGAAGAATGAGGTCACACTTATAGTTGAAGGGTAATGAATGCGAGAATTTTATTGAGTGACCAAACAGCTCTCCGTGGAGATGGGATGGGAGAGTTGGCTCGTCTCTCCTGAAGTCAGGTCATCTCTCTGTGTGGCTGAGTCTGCAGTTTTTATAGGCATAAGATAAAGAAGGGTGTACTGATCCATTCATGAGTTTGGAAAAAAGGTTAAAACAAAGGCACCAGTCAAAGGTGGGAACAGTGTAAAAACAATTAGGAAAGGGTAGGTATATGTAAAATAGGTGAAGGGTGAAGCTCAATCAAAGGAAAGCACTGCAAAGAGGAAGAGAGGTTCTCAATCTGGTCTGTGAATTTGACTTGTAGCTTGGTCTTCAGGCTTTAAACTGTCTTTGGCTTGAAGATGAGGTTTCATGGGATACCTGCCCCTGGTATGCCTAGGATTTCTCTGCCGCCTGCCTCTATCATTTCCTCTGAAGAGGTGCATCTAACTGCTGTTAGAATAGGGATCATGACTGATATTAGCTACAACCTGCTGACAGGGGATGCTGTTTTGGGAAAACGGAACTCAGATTTCCCTCAGAGCCCTATCTGAGGGTTCCTGGTAAAAGGGAGCTATCATCCGAGGCTCCGGGTGTGTGACCATTTAAAGTTTGACAGCCTGTAGGTGAGAAGAAACAAATTTTACAAGGTTAAGTATGCATGGATCAAATATTGACTCCTCACACAAAAAGGAGTTAAAAGGAAAGAATCTAGTGCTGAAGATAACAGATATAAGAGATGAAATATACTAATCATTCTGAAAACAATATTGTGCCCCAAGCTGTTTCACCCTGGTGAAAGAAATTAAATCTTAGATGGGAGCAATTAAACTTTACAAGAGAGATAACTGTTTAAGGAAGTAGATATTCTCATGGGTGTTCAGGATTAAGGAATCCTTCATAAAGATACCTTATGGGCTTAATTGCTATAAAGGCTAAACAAGAAATGCTTGATTTTGATGATATAGCTGTGTCACAATTTATTTTATTTATTTATTTATTTTTGAGACAGGGTCTCACTCTGTCACCTAGACTGGAGTGCAGTGGCATGATCATAGCCTACTGCAACCTTGAACTCCTTGGGCTCAAGACCTGCCTGCCTCAGCCCTCTGATTAACTGGGACTACAGGTGTATGCCACCACATCTGTATAATTTTTTATTTTAAAAACTTTTTTTTTGTAGAAACTGGATATCTCTATGTTGCCCAGGCTGGTCTTGAATACCTGGGCTCAAACTCCTGAGCTCAACTTGGCCTCCCACAGTTCTGTGATTATAGGTATGGGCCTATAATTTTTTAAAATTATAGGAAGGCACTAGGCCTTTCTCATAGTTTTAGAAAACGCATTAATTTTTTTTTAAATTTTTTGAGATAAGGTCTCACTCTGTTACCCAGGCTGGAGTGCAGTGGCACGATCAGGGCTCTCTGCAGCCTTGTCCTCTGATGGTCAATTGATTATCCTACCTCAGCCTCCTGAGTAGCTAGAACTGCAGTTGTGCACTACCAGGTCTGGCTAATTTTTGTGTGTTTTTTAGAAACAGGGTTTTGCCATGTTGCCCAGGCTGGTCTTAAACTACTGATCTTAAGCAATCCACCAGCCTCAGCCTCCCAAAGTGCTGCGATTGCAAGTGTGAGCCACCATGCAGGCTCATGCATTAATTCTTGATGGTGACACCATTGCTTTCAACTTCATTAAGTAAAATGGAAGCTTATCTCAAAGAAACCATTTCTAAAACATATCACACATTAGAGAGATAATTGATAGAATAGTTTGACAATTATTTGAGTTCTTAAACATTCTCTCTCTGTATATATGTATTTGTCAGGTTCTAATATGCTGAGTAATTCAAGTTTTTGAATGCAAAGGCATCCAGATTCTCATTTTAAAATGAGAATCTGCAACAGATTGAGTATCCCTAATTCCAGAATCTGAAATTCAAAATGCTCCAAAGTCCAAAACTGTCTGAATGCTCACATGATGCTGAAGATGACATTTGTGACATTTGTTGTTGTTGTTGTTGTTGTAGTTGTTGAGACGGAGTCTCGCTCTGTCACCCAGGCTGGAGTGCAGTGGCGTGATCTCGGCTCACTGCAAGCTCCGCCTCCCAGGTTCATGCCATTCTCCTGCCTCAGCCTCCCGAGTAGCTGGGACTACAGGCACCCGCCGCCAGGCCTGGCTAATTTTTTTTGTATTTTTAGTAGAGACGGGGTTTCACCATATTAGCCAGGATGGTCTCGATCTTCTGACCTCATAATGCACCCGTCTCAGCCTCCCAAAGTGCTAGGATTACAGGCGTGAGCCACTGCTCCTGGCCGAAGATGACATTTGTTAACACTGAAGAAAAGTGCCTATATGATGAAAATATGTGATGGGTTCATTGTAGGACTAGAGTAGTGTGCATTTGTAACAGAACAAACAATCTTGTCCATCTATAAAATCAAAGATGTAGACCATTGCTAATAAGGCAAGTGACTCTAGAGAAAAAATTTTAAATAGCCATCCAGCAGAAAGCCTCCTCCTCTCCAGAGGAACCACTTCCTGGTCCCTCAATTGCTTCTGATGTTTATTCTCTCCTAAAAAAAAATACAGTAGACAGTAGCATTTTAGTTTATTGCTTAATGGCTAATATATGTATTCTGGTGATGCTGTTCTTCTACTTAGCTACTACAAATGCATTACTTTTTCACTGCATTAATTGCATACTTTTTTTTTTTTACCATTTAGTACTTCTGTGTGAAAATGATTGTTTATCAGTAGCAATATAAATTCAGAGTCAGAAATAGTGGCAATGCCAAACAACCACAGATTGTCCACATAGGTGGCTGAGATAGTGCTTTGTGATGGTTTAATGTACACAAATATTGTTTCATTCACAAAATTATTAAAAACATAACTTACTTTCAGTCCATAGAAATAAGATGCATATGAAATTTAAATGAATTTCATATTTAAACTTGGGTCCCATCCCCAAAGTATCTCATTAGGTATATGCAAATATTTGAAATTGAAAAGAATCTGAAATCTGAAATGTTGGTCCCAAGCATAAGAGATACTCAACTTGTACTCACTATATTAGCATCAAATATAGAACCTAACCTTTATGTTTGGTAGTGTGTAGTCATTGCTTTCAAAATGGATAAAGGAGCATTGGGGAGAAATCTGTTAATACCTTCTGCGTCAATCAAAGTTCTAGCAGAAAAACAAATCAACTGGCAGTTAGACAAATAGAGAAAATTGAGAACAAGTTACTAAAATGGAGGGACTGAAAAGTCAAACAATACCCTATGAAACAATCACTGCAACAGTATGGCTCCCTTAAGGCTGAGAGGAGTAGTATTACCCAAGCCCAGAACCTCAATCTTATAGAATGGACCATGGTAGGCGGCAGCTGAAGGGGAGCTGGAACCACTGAAATACTGCAATCTTAGCCAGAGACGCCATCCAAAGCAGAAAGAAGGTGGGAGAGAGAGAGAGAGACAGAAAGGCAGAGACAGAGAGATTGACTTATTCTTGTTTTTCAGTTTCCATCTATAACTTCCCCTTATTCTGTTGGTAAGGAAAACGAATCAATGTCAATGACAGGTATTAGTTTCTGCAAGCAGAGCAGAGCAGGACAGGGTAGGAAATCAATTTGAGATAATATGCAAATATACTTGTAAGATATGTAAGACTAGTGGGCATACGATCAGTCCAGTCAATTTTCACTAGAGCCATTTACTCTGTACAACTATGAAGAGAATTATGAGCAATCTACAAGGCTGCAGAGGAGCACAACAGTGTTGTTATTAGTACCTGGATATTACTCCCTTCTAAGTATTCTGCCACATATTCTTTTTTGACAAAATGGACTTACCACCTCCGCCTTTCACTATGGGAAATGTGATAGAAAGCTTCTTCTTCCCAAGTAGATGCATCTGGACTGTCCTTAGACGTCATCAAGGACCACAAAAAACAAAAAGGCAGAACATATTGTAACTATTAAACAAGATTCAGCAGATCTTGACTGGGTCAAGTAATAGTGTATATGAGAAAGACTGCTACATATCAAAATAGAAAGGGCTGGACTTGAATTCTGCCTTCTCCAGTTGTCAACTATACAACTCTTTTGAACTTCAACTTCTCTGTGGGTAAAACAGTATTAAATGTCATTTTCTCAATAGATTAATGTTAGTTATTTTATTAAATTCAATGGCTTATAACAGAGGGCTTCCACATCATTGGCACTTAATACATATTATTTCCCTGATTATTATTTTTCCATTTATGGAACAGAATATAAATTGTACATGTGAATGTGAAATTTCACATTAGTTAGTGCCATAAATAAGATCTTACTGAAAGTGCACAGAAATGAACAATTTCTGTGGTTTTATAGTTAGTACACAAAATAGTGAATTTTGTTTTGGTACTCAGCCCAGATGTTTCATATGTGTACTTGCAGAAATATTTTTTCTTTTCAATTCAATGACTTGAGTTAATACTCAAAAATTAAATTACACAATGACTAGAATACAGTGTTATTGGTCTGTTGGTGAAATTACAGTCCTCCTGTATAGAATGAAATTTAAGTTGTATCTTGACGACTATTGCTTTTTCACATTTCCTGGGAAATTCTTCTGAGAATTAAGCCCTAAGAGATTCCTTCAGAGAGGTACTTTGAGCCTTCGTAAATCTCCAGCTTATTTTTACTCAAAGTTCTTATTCAACATTGAATCTCTTGAGATTTTAACAGAGCTGTTAACCCTGACAAGTCATGCATAACAATTTGTAGTCTCAGAGAGTATTTGCTTGGTATAAAAATGCCTTATTAAATATTTCAAATTCGTCTTTAGAAACTTCCAGGAAGTCTACTCTTTCTGCTTCTCATTGATATGCATCTATGCAAAATACGTGCTATTTATAAAGCAGTAGTACCAAAAAACAAATGAAAAGAATGAGAATGACACAGGACAATCCCTAAAGAAAATAAGACTTAAGTTTTATTATAGAAAAGATATCTTGAAAGCATTCTCATGTACTTAAATCTTTCTCAGATTTGTATAAAACATCAGCTGAGAGAAACTATCCTCAGCATGGGAACAGCTAACTGTGTTCCATAGGAAATATTTAACATGAAAATATTGTATACTAAAAACCAATGAAACTTGAAATACAATATTTTTGTGATTATAGTTTTTAAGGGAAACAGTTTCAAAATTTAAGAATGCTTCTAAAGCACTTTCGAAAGATTTTCCTTTAATTGGGAAACCAATTATCTAGGGAGAGGAACTGTTTATTTAATATCTATTCATCAAATCCATATAATAATTCCCAGAGAAAATTAGATTCCTATTTTAATATTATGGTGGAATAATGGAATTTTAGACATTATATATTTCCATTTTGAAGTCTAGCACTGTAGAGGGTAATAATTTTTTTTTTCTTTTCTACTATGCAGAAAATTTGAGCACATAGTGTAAATAAAGGAATTGCTCAGACATAGAGATATAAATACTGATAATCTGTTTCACTTGAACTTTTAACGAGTGATAAAATTCTTTATTAAAGTGCCCAATATGATGCATTAACTAACTTTAAAAGTGTCAGCAGGCAGATCATTAGTACTTAAAAAAAAAAAAAAAAAGAAGTGCCTGATGTTCAAAAATATCAGATATTCATCTTTATTTACTGTAATCTACTTGTAACAATAACTTTTTATCTCTCTAATGATGTATCTGGCTTCAAATATAATACACAATTACACACATTTTTTTCTTGACTTGTAACTTCATAGTTTTGTCCAGATTAAAAAGCAACTATAAATTATGAGAATAAATGTCAATTTTTCCCACTGAAACTCTAACACACCGTATTTGCTACAGTTGCCCTACAAAAGTGCCACAGACTGGGTGGCTGACACAACAGAATTGTATTATCTTACAGTCTGGAAGCTAGAAGTCGGAGAACAAGGTTTCACCAGTTTGTTCTCTCTGAACAGAGAAGGGACCTGTTTCACAGCTCTCCCATAGCGTCTAGTGGATCGCTGACCGTCTTTGGTGTTTTTGGCTTGTAGCCACATCACCCTGATATTTACATTCATCTTCACATGATGTTATCTCTGTGTATATGTACCTTTCTCCACGTTTTTCATTTTTCTAAGGATGCCAGTCAATGTAGATTAGAGGCCCGCACTACTCCCGCGTGATCTTCTCTTAACTAATTTCATTTAAAAAGCACTACTTCTAAAGAAGGTCACATTCTGAGGTTCTGGGGATTAGGACTTCAACACATCAATTTTGGAGGGTATGACTTAACCCACAACATATACCTTGATTAGTTTACTTATTCATTTACTTTTTGTTTATTGGTTAATTGATTGTCCTAGTTTATTTGGGCTCACATAACAGAAAGCCATAGTCTAGGTGGCTTAAGCAACATTTGTTTGTCACAGTTCTGAAGGATGGGAGGTCCAAAATAAAGGTGCAAGAAGATTCCATGATGATGGCACCCTTCCTGGTTCACAGAAGGCCATCTTCTTGCTGTGTCATCATATGGCAGAAGGAATGAGGAAGCTCTTTGTGGCCTTTTTAATAAAGTTACTAATCTCTTAATAAAGAGGGATCTGCTCTCACACGGTACTTGCAAAAACCCTACCCTCAAATACCATCACATTAGAAGTTAGGATTTCAACATATGAATTTGAGGGGCACATGAACATTTAGCCTATAGTATTAATAAAAGCACGCACTTTTTTCTAATATAAAGAATTACTGAAAATACCAAGTCTTATAATTTTTCCATCTAGATTTCAAATAAACAAGAATTTAAGATACGAATATATTTTTCTTTCAGCCTTAAGCTTTCTTTCCAGTCCTACCTAGTAAAAGATCCTTGAACAATAGGGCAAGAGATTTCTTTTCCATCCCTGCTATTTATGTTCACTCCTGTTCTGTTCTCTGATGGGTTGGCATTTAGTTGGGCTCTGCTATTCATGTGTGTGTGTGCTCCCTTCAACCAGCAATCTGTGTACTCAAAGTGGTACCCTGATGCCTTCAGGCACCACCGAAGTACAGTACACGTAGTACACAAGGCGATTTGTTGCTCTTTGCTTCACACACACAGAGAATTGTGTGAGACTTCCTGTACAGAAATGTATGTAGCTGTTAATGACCATTCTTTTGGATCAGGGCAGAGTTACTATATATATTTTTTTGTCTGCTCTACTAACTTTCCTTTGTTACTTTAAACAATCACTTAGTCAATATCACCATGCTACCCTTCTTCCTTTTTCATCTCCTTTTCTTGTTTTTCCTTATTTAACTCATCACTGCCTTCGTGTATCTCAACTCTCACTTAACAAGGCTGGACTTTTATAGACACCCCAAGCTAAACAGAGCAACTCTCCTTCTTTCATGTGGCAATTTAGCCTATTACAGCAAATGAGGAACGATCTTGCACTGTCTGTACTTCTGAGCTTTTTCCATGAAATGGTTGCCCAGGGACTGCTATTTAGACATTAAAAACTATTTAGGCTTAAATTGCTGTTTCAGGGCCAGAGCTAATTTCAAAACCTGAGTGAGGAGTTTATAAGCCTGGCTTTTTAATGGTCGTTATTCTACTGTTTTCTGTAGTTTTCCCTCTCCCGAGTCCCAGTAATCTCTATGTGCCTAGAACTGTTAACACTCCTCTTATCAGATCAAAGAAAGATTTTTGTTGTTGTTGTTGTTGTTGTTGAGATGCAGTTTCATTGTTGTTGCCCAAGTCGGAGTGCAATGGTGTGATCTCAGCTCACCGCAATCTCTGCCTCCCGGGTTCAAGTGATTCTCCTGCCTCAGCCTCCCAAGTAGCTGGGATTACAGGCATGCACCACCACGCCCAGCTAATTTTGTATTTTTAGTAGACATGAGATTTCTCCGTGTTGGTCAGGCTGGTCTCAAATCACCAACCTCAGGTGATCCGCCTGCCTCGTCCTCCCAAATTGCTGGGATTACAGGCATGAGCCACTGTGTCTGGCCTTCAAAGAAAGCTTTAACTGAAGTAATTTTATATCATTTTTAACCATATTTTAAGCTTGCTGCACATTTAAAGTCTAATCTGGGTACCTAACAACAGACTTTGTTTTATTTTATTTTTTTCAGTGAGGTACCAGTGAAGATATCTTCAAAACCAACTTTTAGTTGTAGATGCCTACCTAGTGGTATTCTCTGAATAAGTTGGAGGGTTGAATATTGGTTATGCATCAAGTGTTATGCCATCACATAAAAAGTCCCTAATATGGGCCGGGCGTGGTGGTTCACGCCTGTAATCCCAGCACTTTAGGAGGCCGAGGTGGGCGTATCACGAGGTCAGGAGATCGAGACCATCCTGGATAACATGGTGAAACCCTGTCTCTACTAAAAATACAAAAAAATTAGCTGGGCGTGGTGGCAGGCGCCTGTAGTCCCAGCTACTCAGGAGGCTGAGGCAGGAGAATGGAGTGAACCCAGGAGGCGGAGCTTGCAGTGAGTGGAGATCGGGCCGCTGCACTCCAGCCTTGGTGACAGAAGGAGACTCCGTCTCAAAAAAAAAAAAAAAAAGTCCTTAATATGCTATGTTAATAAATAATTATACTTTATAGTAGAAGAGATAGTCTATATGTGACCAGCTCAGGACAGTTTGTGGTGGGAATTGATTTAATCAAGCCAGAAAGGTTAGTGGTATATTGAGAAAACTCACAGGACACACAAACCCAAACTACCTCTCTAAGAATGGAGTAGCACAGAGGCAAGAACACATCTTTGTCTTTAATACTTGTAATTTTGAGACCATTGTAGATTTGCATGTAACGGTAACATTTTGCAAATCTTTTTTCTTTTTCACAATGGTAACATCATGCAAACCTATAAAGCAATATCATAACCAGGTTATTGAAATGGTACGATCTACTGATTGTCAGTAGGTTTCCCTAGATTTACTTGTATAGATTTGTGTGTGTGTGTATGTCTGTGTGTACGAGTGTGCTCAGTTCTATAGAATTTTATCAGCTGTGCCTATTTATGCATCAATTACTATAATCAAAATATTGAACAGCTCCAATATATAAGGATCCCTTATGCTTCCCTGCTGTACCAAACTTCCTTGCTCTATTCTGTCTGCCTAAATCTCCAGAAAATAATAACTTGTTATTCATTTCTAAATTTTTTTCATTTCAAAAATGCTATATAAATGGAATCATAGTATACAACCTTTTGAGATTTACTTAATTTTCATTTAGTTGATTCCCTGAAGATTCATACAAGTTGTTGCATGTACCCATAGTCTATTCACTTTTATTGTTGAGTAGTATTTCATAGTATGAATGTACCAGTTCGTTTAACAAGTCCCTCACTGAAGGACATCAGGATGGTTTCCAGTGTGGGGCTATCATGAACAATGCCACTATGAATATTTGTAAGCAGGTTTTTCTGTGATCAGTTTTTATTTATTTGTTAAAATGCTACAGCTGGGCACAGTGGCTCACACCTGTAATCCCAGCACTTTGGGAGGCTGAGGCGGGCGAATCACCTGAGGTCAGGAGTTCACAGCCTGGCCAACATGGTGAAACCCCATCTCTACTACAAATAGAAAAAAATTAGCTGGGTGTGGTGGCGGGCGCCTGTAATCCCAGCTATGCAGGAGGCTGAGACAGGAGAATCGCTTGAACCCGGGAGGTGGAGGTTACAATGAGCTGAGATTGCGCCATTGTATTCCAGCCAGGGCAACATGAGCAAAACTCTGTCTCAAAAAATAATAATAATAAAATAAAAATAAAAAATAAAATGCCCTATTCAATTTATTAGGTAAATGTGTGTTTAGTTTTATAAGAAATTGCCAAACAATCACATTTCTATCCACAGTGTATGAGTGACCCAGTTTCTCAGCATTCTAAACAGCACTTACTGTCACTATACTATTTTATTGGTCTATAATCTGAAATCTCTTTCAGACATAACACAGCTCTCATCCTATGAGGATGCATAATTGCAAGTCATATTTCTTCTTAGAGTCTCATTGTTAAAATACTATTTAGGGGCCAGAATCCTTAATATATTATACATATTTATGATATGCTAATAAGGATTGTTAGGTGAACTTGGCATATTAATTCTATTTTCTAGGATCCCTTGAAGACACAGAACAAGCTTTCCCTAAAGTTGTGTCTGAAGTTCAACATAGAAGTACAAATTTTTTTTTTTTTTTTTTTTGAGACGAAGTTTCGCTCTTGTTGCCCAGGCTGGAGTGCAATGGCACAATCTCGGCTCACTGCAGCCTCCATCTCCCAGGTTCAAGCAATTCTCCTGCCTCAGCCTCCCAAGTAGCTGGGATTACAGGCATGCACTGCCATGCCCAGCTAATTTTTGTATTTTTAGTAGAGACAGGGTTTCATCATGTTTGCCAGGCTGGTCTCGAACTCCTGACCTCAGGTGATCCCCCAGCCTCAGCCTCCCAAAGTGCTGGGATTACAGGCATGAGCCAGCACGCCCAGGCCTAGAAGTACAAATTTTCTAGGTGAACAGATATTAGGTCCTGAATCATTGACAGAATTACTAAAATAAAAAACTATTAATTGTCAGTGCTTCCATATTCAAATACCAAAATGAATACAAAATTCCATACAAGATCAATTGATTGTAAAAATATTTTTACTTGATAGATAACCCAAATTAGTAGGAAGAATTTTTCTAGTGATGTGGAATAAAATATCAAGTATGCACCATTAGATGATTCATCAGGTACATTTTATGAATAGATACGAACTCTTAGATGAGCATTCTTACTGACTAATTCTGCAATGAAATTGTATATCCCTTAATATATGGTTGTCATGTTATACTTAGATTAAGTTTTCATTTAGAAACAATTGAAATATTATATAGGTGTATCTAATTATGCAAATTGTGTTTTAAAAAGTAAGCATAAAGACACGAGCATACTAGATTTAATAATTACCCCAAAATACAGTATTTTAAATGTTATAAATGAATTTACAATTCATTTTCATTTTTAAAAATCCAGTGCAATGTTGGCACTGTGTACAAGACACTAAAGGAATGAGATTTGAACTTAGTAGACCAGTTGGCTGCGCGCAGTGGCTCACGCCTTTAATTCCAGCACTTTGGGAGGCTGAGGGGGGTGGATCACCACAGATCAGGAGTTCAAGACCAACCTGGCCAACATGGCGAAACCCTGTCTCTACTAAAAATACAAAAATTATGTGGGCACCGTGGAGGGTGCCTGTAGTCCTAGCTACTCAGGAAGCTGAGGCAGGATAATCGCTTGAATCTGGGAGGCAGAGGTTGCAGTGAGCCGAGATCGCGTTACTGCACTCCAGGCTGAATGACAGAGCAAGACTCCATCTCATGTCTCAAAAACAAACAAAAAAAAACAAATAAAAAAAGGAGGCCAGTTATGTGACTCATTAATTATGCAGGTAATAAATAAAAAGAATGTGTAAGACAGAAAATGACTTGAATGGAGTGTGGTGATGTCATTAATAATTTAATATCAACTCACCCACCTTCCCAACTTAATCACAAATCATTCCACCTCCAGTTTTCAGAACAGTCATGAAACATGCTATATACAGCTTTATCATACCTCTGATTTAACTGCACAATTAGTAGCAATTTGATACATGAGTACAAGCCAACCAAACCTTGGTTATATTTTATTGCTTTTTTAATGAAAATCAAAAGAGACCATCATTCACAATGTTACCAGCACATGGAGAGCCATGTTAAAAGGTTTGAGACGAATATTATATTTTAGACTCTCTTTCATTACAGTTGATGGCAGGGAAAGAAAGCAAGTAATATGTTTTATACATAAATTTAATTAAATTTACTAGGACACAACCGGTACTGATCTCCATAGCTATTTCGGGATACCCGTTTTCTGTGTTCAAATTAATCATATGCTAAATGCCATCACACACTAAAATTTGTTTTCCTGAATGCACAGGTACCTCTGTTCTACAGGTGACAGCTACTGATGCAGATGACCCTACCTATGGAAACAGCGCTCGGGTGGTTTACAGCATTCTTCAGGGACAACCCTACTTCTCCGTCGATCCTAAAACAGGTTAGTGCATTTACACGTAACTCGCATGCAAGCATTTGCTACAGTAAATTGCAAAGCAATGGTTTTTATTTCCATATGCTCTTTTCTATCAGATAATGTGATTTTAACACATTTTAAACATATCTTCACTTTTTCTGAAACAATGTAATGAAATAATTGAAAATAAATTAATGTACATATATTATGCTTTCCCTATTATGTTGATTATCCGTTATTTATACCCATGCAAGAAAACGTTACTTATCCTTCAGTATTTCTGTAATACTTATATAAATAATCTCTGTTTAAAACAAATATGGCATATTACAGATGTTGAATGAGATTTTCAAATATATTATTTGCTCCGCTTATATATTAGTTTTAATTCTTTGCTGAAGAGGGTAAATAGTTCTTTGAAATTTTCCTACATTGATTTTGCTTGTCACATAAATTGTTAAGTATATATATACACACATATATAAAATTGTATTGTATTGGGGAATTTCTATTGCTTGAGTTGGCAATTTTTTCTAATGAGTAAATTATTCAGCCCTCAAATATTGTGTTACCAAAAAAAATAAAATAATGCCAAAGACATAAATATTTTTTCAGGAAAAAAATATAAATTCTGCTCTCCTGTTATTTTTTGCTGGCCAAAACATATTATATAAATCGTATCATATGGCATTATACCACATCAATTATATCCTGTCATATCAGGCCAAAATGGTAATGAAGGCTGCTTAATAATGTATTACAGGATTTGCTACAGCAACATAATCCAAAAACCATAAAAGAATCGCATGTCACCATTAATAATTTGTTGCTAAAAATTTGGTCAAGTAAAACTTATTTTTAATTTAGACAAGTGTTCAGTGACAAATCTCGAGTTTTTCTAAAATTTTAAGGATGTACATATTTATGAGATGGATGAAGTAGAGAGAGATCTAGGATGTTCCAGCAGCACCCTACATCCTTCCTGACCACGAGATGCACTCTAAATCAGTTCAACATCTGGCATCTCCAAGTAAATGGCATAGCCACATAACTAATGCAAAAAGGAGCTATTTTTAAATCATAAATATCTCTTTATACTTCTATAACTATATAGTATATAACCCATTTTTCAGGGAACCTTGTTCCATAAGTCTACAGATTATAGATTTGTTCACCAATGGGTTATGTGAAGCACATCCAAATAAAAAGATGGTATAGGTAAGCACTTTCTCTCTAGCTAATACCACTAGATTGTTTGCCAAGAGTTTTGTCATTATCATGTTTACAAGAGGGTTTGATTGGGTCACTTGCCTTCTTTCTTTTCCTGGAGTGCTCCAACATGGAAATACACTGGCATGAATGGATCTCAGACGTACTTGCTTAACTAACTTTTCTTTCTTTCTTTCTTTCTTTCTTTCTTTCTTTCTTTCTTTCTTTCTTTCTCTTTCTTCCTTCCTTTCTTTCTTTCCTTCTTTCTTTCTTTTGCCTTAAAAAGAAAACAACATAGAACATATATAGATATAGAAATGAAGAATATACACATGAATATATATAAATATCCTTATACGCATTATAATTATAGAATAGATTGTAATATGTAGTTAAAGTGAAAAATAGAAATTGGGATATAATAAAATAAATAACATAATGCAACTTAAAATGAGTATGAGACCTGCAGGTTCTGTTAGTTCCAAGGTATCACTTAATATTTAGGAAAACATGCTTATTAATCTACTAATCTAAGTGGTGGCACAAAAATGTACGTATTTATGATTCCACATTATTATTCCATTAGAAGAGCTTAGAATTAGTTGAAAAGCTTGTCGTTCTTTGATGGTGATATTTCACATTTTGTTCTATTTTCCCAATAATAATATTTGCTTCAAATATAAAATAAATATAAATTCCTACCTTGAAATACACACCTCCCTAGAGGAAAGTAACAGGAATACTGTTTCAACTGCCTTGTTTAGGATTATACTAACACACATGCATGCACATGTCACAAAGGCATACATGCATAAAGACACATGCACACAAATATATGACATTAGTCCATTAACAATGCCATACAAAGCCAAACATTTATTTATAAATAATGTTAGAGTTACCTAAGAGAATATTGCTGTGATATAAACATCCTGTATAAATTTTTTTAAAAAATTATTTTACACTTTTTATGCATACAGTTGGTTAACAAACATCAATTTTGTGTCTTCATGTGTCTGAATGTGAATGTTTGCATATGTTGTGTGAATAAATACACATATGTGTATGCACTTGGATGGATAAATCAGGTCACTGAGACCAATTCTCTAATAGTGTTGGACTGCTGTAGTTTGTGATTTGGGGGAAGCAAATAGATCAGTAACACAATATATAAATACAATGTGCATTCATTTATGTGCATATATTATAGTTTGAGTACTTCATTAAACAAAAATCAGTTTATCTCAAGCGTAAATAGGCTGCTATTCAAATGCTACTCTACAAAATTTTCTTTGCTCTTGCATTTCTTTGTTACTTTCTTCAGAGCTTTAATATATTGAATAAAGTGCATGCCTCCACTTTGATATGTGTTAATATCAGTATTATACTGGCTAATGCATCGTGGGAACCTATGGATATCTGTCCTACTAGGTCATTAAGGAACAAAAGTGTTTTTAAAGATCTTTGAAATATGCAAGTATCTTAGAGAGTTAGACAGTTATCAGTAGAAAGTGCTAAGTGGGATATAAAATAAGATGTTCATTAGTCTTCACAAACAACAAATTTGGCAATTTGTGCTTAAAAACCCAATTACGATGCTGTTAAACATCCTCAGAACTAATGAATTTAGTTGAAATTGTGCAGAAAAGTGACTGGAATAAAATACAAACATACTGAAAATCAAAGAATCAGTTACGTTGGATGGCATGTTATATAAGAAGCATGGAAATAGTAGTCAGTTATACTGGTGTGTATTAATAGTATCACTTAATTCCATTCCCCTAATTGGTATGACTCCATCTCAGCATGTTTCCAGTTATTTTCATTGAAGACCAATCACAATAAAACATAACTTTTGACCCCTCAAAATGTGGACTTGTGAGTGCTTATGACTAAAATCAGTGTTTGGATTGCCTTGTTTCCATGAAAGACCATTTTATTAACCATTGTGATCTTCCAGAGAACTTGGCTTCCTATTTTGTCAACCATCTCTGAGTAGCTGTATCCAGAAAATGAATTGTGTGGCTGTTGAGTTACTATGTGTTACAGAATTAAATTAATAATATCTGAATTTTCTTTACACCAAAATCTTATTTATCAGTACGGTGAAACATCTTGTGAAAAAATTTATTGTTTTTAATGACTTTTGTTAAGGTAATTATTATATGATTTGTGTTCAATGTATACCAACAAAGGACGAACGTGCATTAAAAACTGATGGTTTAACATTAACTGCCATTTAAAAGGTTCAGGGGACTATGATGGTAAAATATAAAATACATATGCTGTTTCTGGCTAGATTCATAGGAAGAAAACATTTTTTATGGTTACTAAAGAAAACATTTTACTATCTAAGGAAACAGCTAAACCTAAGCAATGTGTTTTGAGGAAGGCCACTGAGTGAAAAAGTCTTTTTGAGTTATCAGAAAATGAAATTCAAGAGAAATCTGGGATGATGGTTGTTTATTAGCACAACTCAAATCTCAGTCTTACTTCAGTTAATATACTGTAAACTTAGTTAAAAATTAATCAATATTTCAAGATGTCTATGCCTCTTCAGACACCATAAAATTTTTGTCAGGTGGTGACTACAAAAGCTGAATGATCAAATTCCTATACAAAGCAACTAGTTCCCATAACATAGGTTGGAGACAGAACCAGAAATCTACCAGGTATCATTCCAGGGCCTTAGAAACAGAGTGGAAACATTTCATTTCATTACAGAATGGAAGACCAGTGTGTAGTTTTTAACTGGACATGAAAATCTCTTAATGCTCATTACTTTCATGGCCATTTGATGATTCTCTGATTGCTGTTTCATAGTTAACAATTTATGAACTACTTAATATTATTTTTGTTAGTGCATATAATTTAAGTCATGCCTGTGTCTATTTCATACAAGTATACTGAATCTTCCTGATGACCATTTCAGGAAGCCTGAAAACCTAAATTAAAACCTGATTTCAGGAAAAATAGAGGAGTATACTGTTTTACAAAATCCTACTTAAGCCTCCCTTACAATTGTTTATAGTAGTCAATATCAGCTCTTTTGACCATAATTAATGTGAAATGTATAAATCATTGACAGTCAATAATGGAGTTCATACATTTGTATAAATGATTCTCATAGTGGGTTTTTTTCACATGCCCAGTAAATACTAGTAAGCCATTTTTTATTTTCAGATTTGCGTGTTTATGTTTTAAACTCATGTATCATTTTTCATACAGTCTTTACATATCTTAATGTAAGAATATTTATTTATAAAATACAGCAGCTGAAAACATTTACATTGATACATTCTACATTTAATTGTCAGGTACATAAAAATAGTAAGACCAGACAGGCTATCTTTATTTATATACAAAGAGCATACCATATATTCTTTTATCAACACTCCTAATGTATTTCGGTATTTTAATTTTTTGTGTTACATGATATTAAAAAGGAGTAGACATTGAATTTCAAATATTTTGTCAGTCAGATTCTTTTGCATTAATAACATCGATCTCACAGGGACAGAACACTTAGCATCAAGTAAAATTCCCTACACCTAATAATGACTATCAGTTTCAAAGACACAGTCAGATTATTATTTATTTTGACATGGCATTATTATAAATATAACGAAGAAACTGCTTACTTGGCCTTTCTACCAAAGATTAATATACTATTTGGAGTCACATTATAGTTTAATGTAATATAAATATAGCATAAATTGTAAATATTTTGTCAGAAATAGTAAGGTTTATTGCAAAAGAAGTTGGGAATGCTTTGTGTTCAAATCCTAGAATACTACTTAGTTGCTTAATAAATTAATCAAATTACTTAAGTTTTTTGCTTCAGTTTCCATGTGTATCAACTTAGAATGGTAATAATGCCTAAATCCCATGGGAAAATGAGAGCAATGCTCTTAGGCCAGTCCTTGGAAAAATACAGGACTCAAGTTATCTTGTCTCCTTCTTTAAGACTGACAAGAGGCCAGGAGTGGTGGTTCATGCCTGTAATCCTAACACTTTGGGAGACCAAGGTGGACGGATCGTGTCAGGTCAGGAGTTCAAGACTAGCCTGGCCAACATGGTGAAATCCTGTCTTTACTGAAAAATACAAAAATTAGTCAGGCATAGCAGTGTGTGCCTGTAATCCCCACTACTCAGGAGGCTGAGCCAGAGAGAATCACTTGAACCCAGGAGGCAGAGGTTGCAGTGAGCCAAGATTGCGCAACTCCAGCCAAGGCGGCAGAGTGAGAGACTCCGTCTCAAAAGACAAAAAAAAAAGATTGACAAGAATTTCCAAAATTACTACATTTTGAATGATTATGAGAATTTGAAATAGTCTTATCTGAAGTAGTAAAAAACGATTATTTTGTTTGAAAGAATTTTTTAGTCGAAAGTTATATAAATTTTAAAAAGATACGTTGTGAACTTATATGCGATTAAATTCTTTCCAAACATTTTCTAGAAATCTTTTACAAACACGATAAATAAGAGAAATATACCATTAGAAAATTGTGAATGATAATCTATAAGGAGATAAAAGTTAGACAATAAAATAACCAACCTTTTATCTTTGGAATTGACAGTCTTGACTCAGAATAGTGTCTCTAGATGAGGTAAACTGCCATGCTCTGTCTGAAACAACAGTCACGAATGCGGGGCTCTTGACAGACAATAACTGTGATTCTTCAAGATGACCTTTTCTCAACATTTTGTAACAGAATTCAATCAGCTATAAAAATGAACTCAGTTGAAGACCTCAATGAATTTCATAGGATGTAATCGAAAACAAGGTTTTTCAACATTATTTCTTCAGTCTGCATAAAGTAATTAAATTCATCAACATTTTTTGGTTCTCTATTACCTCCTCAAATTTATTTCGTTTCATTTTTGCTCAGCGAGGAAAAATATTAAGTCTAGGAATGATTTCTCTATATGCTTAAAAAAACTATATAAAGCATCTTTAGAAGTCCTATAGATTTTAAATTTCATTTTATATAATTTCATATGAAAATCTATTTGACAATAGTTTTCACTTTCCAAAGTCAATATTTTATATCTTTTAAAAGCTAAGACGATAAAATACTTAAATTGTGGTTTACAATATCTGCAGAAGATAAAGAAGATTTCACAATAGAATATGCTTTGTCAATTTATCTTTTTATAGCCCATTCCTATTGATAATAATAATATAATAATTGCTTGCACAAACAATTTTGCAGTATATCCTCACTTATTCATAGATTCTTGGAAACTGTAATCTTTAAGCAAAATAAAGTATAATGACAGTATATATTGTTTCCGTCAATGTTACAAGGAAATGAAGTAATGGAAATGACATAATTTGAGGACCTGCTGTATGTCCCTTCTCTTGCAATCACCATTTTAAAGAACCTATCAAGGACATTGAGAACTTATTGTAGAAACATTTAAAAATAATGCTTTTATAGCTGACTAACAGACAAAAATGGTTAGGTAGTCATCATCAAAGCTAGGTAATTTGTTCCTCTTGGAAAAAAAATAAATAGGTTCCATTTACTGAAAAAAAAAAAAAATCTCACTTTGTCTACTTTAGGGAAGAATTCCAAGTAGTTCCTGAACTGCAACAGATTATGTGAGGATAACAACACAGAAAAAAAAGTCAACTTTAGATAGCACTTAAGAAATAAAGAGTTATTAAATTCTAGTAGACATTAGTGGTTGTCTATTCAATATCAATTTCTCATTTTGCCTGTCATCATCATAACTCTGATTTTACTCAGGGTGGCAATATATGCAGTTAAAAATCTAGATTTTTCCAACTTCCTTGTATCTGTCTACACTGCTCTGGCCAGTGAGGCCACTGAGGTATTTTAGGAAAATTTTGAAATCTTTATAAAGGTGCCAATGTTCCCTCAATTGGCTTTCTCATCTTCTGGATTTAAACATGTATTTGTGATCATGTGACAACAAGCACACAAAGAGAAGTTACATGGAGATTGCTGAAGAAAAGGATCTCAATGAGGTCACTCCGATTATGTTATTTTTATATTCAGATGCATACCCTGCACTAACTGATACCTGGGACCTTTGTGAAATGCGCTTTGCAGACATATGAACCACCTTCATAGTACAGTGCACTTCCCAGGCAGGTGTTGAGCTGGCTTCCTGAGAATACTTTCATTACTTTCAACCTGAAATCTATGAACCAGAGAGAGCACACTGCTCTCTCTCCGTGAGTAACCACTTTACAGTTTCGGTGCAATATCAAACTGCAAAAGGACATTTTTCACACTGATTTAAATGAAATTCAAAAGGTATATTAGGTTTGCTATTTGGGGGAATCAAAATTAAACTAAATGCATTTTTCTCTGATACTCCACTGAGAATGCATATTTATTAAATAATTTTATTGCCAAAACAAAGTACCAAAGTACTTTACAGACACTATAGATATCAGATAACTCTCCTACTCCGTGGCAAGATCATAGTGTCTTTTGAAAGCAACAGAATAATATTTATCAAATTTAATTCCTCTGCATATAGTTCTAACAAAATGCAATTATAGATCAGTGTTCTATGCTAGTCAAACTATTCGTTGTAGCCCTAGATGAAACAATTAAGATGGAATTAGGTTGAACTGTACACTTAAGTAAATTTTATGGTATGTAAATTAAACTTACATAAAGCTGTTAAGCAAACAGAGTAAGGAAACGAATTGAATGTACTTCTTCAAAAATATCAACTGTTTGTCAAAAAATTGACCAGCTGCTACCAGGAGAGTAAAAAAATCATCTAATTCGCTATAAAATGGTAGTTATACCTTTACATTTCAAAAAGATAAGAATCAATGTTGGTCAATTGTAGCATGTCTTATACTATTTCTTCCTAATAAAATATAAATTTACCTAATCTTCTTTTTTTTGTGACCTCGCTCTATGCCTCCTGAATCTCAATAGTAACTATTGAGAAAAAAAAATACTCAGAATTATTGTTTAGCCAATTGCCTGGCAAATATATTAGCTATTAATGCTAGTTAATTTATTGTCAAATATTAAATCAATAGATAATAGGAACCATTGCGATTGTGTTGTCTAGTCTTTAAACCTGATTAAACATAATTCATGTTATATAATTACCAAGCAATTTGATTTTTCTTTCATTACTTTAAATTTATTTTGAGGTCATTTATCCTACTGCCACAGGATTAAATTTACTGCAATCCCATTGATTTCCCTAGATTCTTCCCTAATCCAGTATCTTAGATATGTACAATGAAATCTAGAAAGCACTAGAATATTATTAATGTTCCATAATTTTTACCACTATATATACACATATATATAGAAAATACACATATATAATTTTCCTATTATATATACATATATGTAGAATACATACATATATATAAATATATGTGTGTGTGTGTATATATATATATATATATATATATATAAATTTTAAGCTCATACTTACTTCTATATTTCAACCAAGCACTGCTTCTATGTTATTTTTTCACTTAGTCTGTTACTCTTCCTGGCATGCCCTTCCCAGGCAAATTTACACTTCAATGGTTGATTCCCTGGACTCTTAGAACTAATCTCTGATCTTTGAGTAACATTTTTACATTCCTCCTAAAACATAGCAGTAGCCCTTTTGTTCATATGGCATTTCTTCTCTACTCTGAGAGCTCTATAAGGGCTTGAATACCATAGATGTTACTGTTGCTTTCCACACCAGGCCTCCCTGAGTGCTTTACACACAGTAGCAAGTTTTTAATTATCTGTATTTTCTTTTATTTCTATAAATTTGAAGGATACAAGTACAGTTTTGTTACATGGATATATAGTGGTGAAGTTTGGGCTTTTGATATAATAAGCACCCAGAAAATGTACTTTGTACCCAATAAGTAATTTCCCATTCTTCATTCCCGCCCACCCTTCAGAGCCTCCAATATTTATTATTCCCCACTCTATGTCCATGTGTACACATTATTTAGCTTTCACTTATAAGAGAAAACATGTAGGATTTGACTTTGCATTATTTTACTTAAGATAATGGCCTCCAGTTCCATCTATGTTCCTGCAAAAGACATGATTTCATTCTTTTCAATGGCTGAGTAATATTCCACAGTGTATATATAGCACATTTTGTTTATCCAGTCATCCATTGGTGGATACTTACTGTATATTTGCTATTGTGAATAGTTCTAAACAAACATATGGGTATAGATATGCTTTTGATACACTGATTTCATTTTCTTTGGGTAGTAGTAGTAGTGGGTTTGCTGGATCAAATGGTAGTTCTATTTTGAGTTTTTTGAGAATTCTCCATGCTGTTTCTCAGAGATTGTACTAATTTACATTCCTATCAACAGTGTATAAACATTCCCTTTTCTCTGCAGTGTTTCCAACATTTGCTATTTTTTTTTTTTTTTTTTTTTTTACTTTATACTAACAGCCATTCTGATTTGTGTAAGCTGTTATTCCACTGT
Organism: Nomascus leucogenys; assembly: GCF_006542625.1. Taxonomy (NCBI): domain Eukaryota; kingdom Metazoa; phylum Chordata; class Mammalia; order Primates; family Hylobatidae; genus Nomascus; species Nomascus leucogenys. Next base: position 18,492,366 of record NC_044386.1, on the reverse strand, counting down.
GGTTTTAATTTACTTTTCTCTGATGAATAGTCATGTTGAGCATTTTTTTCAAATGCTTGATAGCCATTTGTGTCTCCTTTTGAGAAATGTCTGTTATGTCTTTTGCCCACTTTGAAATAGGGTTCTTTGTTTTTTGTTGTTGTTGTTGTAGTTTATGAGTTGTACGCATTTGTTGTAGATTCTGGATATTAGTCTCTTGTCAGATGCATAGTTTGCAAGTATTTTCTCCCATTCTGAAAGTTGTTTGCTTGGTTGATTTGTTGCATTTGCTGTGCAGAAGCTTTTTAGTTTAATATAGTCTTACTTGTCTATTTTTGTTTTTGTTGCATTTCCTTTTGAGGTTTTAATCATGAATTATTTGCCTAGGCCAATGTTTAGATGAGTTTGTCCCAGGTTTTCTTCTAGTATTTTTATAGATTCAGATAATAACTCTTAATCCACCTTGAGTTAAGTTTTATATATAATGAGAAACAGGTGTCCAGTTTCATTCTTCTGGATATGACAATCCAATTTTCCCAGAACCATTCGTTGAATAGGGTGTTCTTTCCCCAGAGTATGTTTTTGTTGGTTTTGTCAAAGATCAGTTGGCCTTAGGTATGTGGCTTCATTTCTGAGTTCTGTATTACATTTCATTGACCTATGTGTCTATTTTTATGTTAGTACCATGCTGTTTGGTTATGATAGCCTTGTATGAAGAACTAAACTGAAGGCATCATATTATTTGACTTCAAATTATATCTCATTATCTTTACTGAAGGCCTACATTATCTAACTTTAACTACAAAACTAAGTTTATAAAAGTTTTGTAGAAGAAATGACTTGTGAATTATTATTTTTAAATAAATATTAGTAATATTTGTATTTTACATAACATTTGTCACGTCTCTGATCTTCTGTAAACAGTTTTTATTTTGCTACTTCTATCAATTTTGTAATATTCTAGTTTAGGATTTTTCCAAATGATTGCCAAAACAGTAGTATTTCAGAGCTCTTAGAAAATTAAATATTTTTGGAAACATGATAAATAACATAATTCTTGATTTAGAAGTTTACAAAGTAAATTATTTCTGAGAAATGAAAACAACATGATTTACATGTACATAACTAAAAAATAAATCTCTGGAATGCAAGCTCACTGAGACCTTGCATTACTCATTTTTGTATCTTCCATAATGGTTAGTGCATTGTGTGACACATGGAAGACAATATTTGTTTATATAGAAATAAAATCTGACTTTGGGAAGGCAGTTATTCAAAATAATACCATTTCTAATATTAATGCTCATGGTTTTTTAATTGTCTTATTTTATTTCTCAAAAATATTCCCGTCTTCCATATATTAAATTTAGAAAGGCTGAATGTCTGAATAAGAGAAGAATCATTAACTTATGAGTGTTTTGTTTTTGTTTTTTGAGATAGAGTCTTATTCTGTCACCCAGGCTGGAGTGCTGTGGCATGACCTTGACTCACTTCAACTTCTGCCTCTTGGGTTCAAACAATTCTTCTGCCTCAGCCTCCCATGTAGCTGGGATTACAGGTGCCTGCCACCACGCCTGGCTAATTTTTGTATTTTTTAGTAGAGACAGGGTTTCACCATGTTGGCCAGGCCGGTCTTGAACTCCTGACCTCAGGCACTCCACCCACCTCGGCCTCCCAAAGTGCCGGAATTACAGGCATGAGCCACTGAGCCCAGCCAAACTTACGGTTTTAAGAAGATTTATGTTTTTTCTATTATTGTTAAAATCTCAATTTCATTTTCTTTTTGCTTTGGTCTTATGTGCCTAACTCTCCCAACATTTTGGGATATGCCTTTTCTTTTCTTTCTATTGTTTTTTTCTCTTTTCTTTTTTCTTTTCTTTTCTTTTTTCTTTCTTTCTTTCTTTTTCTTTTCTTTTTCTTTCTTTCCCTCTTTCTCTCCTTTTTTCTCTCTCTTTCCAACTTTCTGTCTTCCTTCCTTCTTTCCTTCTTTACCTTCTTTTTTTGTTGTTGTTGTTGTTTGACAGAGTTTCACTCTTGTTGCCCAGGCTGGAATACAATGGCAAAATCTCGGCTCACTGCAGCCTCTGCCTCCCAGGTTCAAGTGATTCTCCAGCCTCAGCCTCCTGAGTAGCTGGGATTACAGGCGTCTGCCACCAAACACAGCTAATTTTTGTATTTTTAGTAGAGACGGGGTTTCACTATGTTGATCAGGTTGGCCTCGAACTCTTGACCTCAGGTGATCCACACACATTGGCCTCCTAGTGTGCTGGGATTACAGGCATGAGCCACCACACTGGGCCAAGCCTTTTCTTTAAAATATAAATAAATGTCTCAAGTTCCCATCCTATGCAGTATCAGAAGAAAGTCCTCCAAACCCCTTCCGCCACATATTTCTGAGGTAAGTGCCAGGTGAGTGGTAAGTGCCAGTTGAGGGGTAAGTGCCAGGTGAGGTATCAGAGCCACTGCCATGGCAAGTGATTGGCTCATGGGTAATAAGAGGAATTTACCAACAGTACAGGTTTGAAAGGAAAGTTATTTATTTATTTATTTATTTATTTTGATACGGAGTCTAGTTCTGTTGCCCGGGCTGGCGTGCAGTGGCACCATCTCGTCTCACTGATGCTGAGCCAGCTCGGTCATGAAGACCCTAACCCAGTGGCGCTAGAGGAATTAAAGACATACACACACTAAAATATACGGTGCGGAGTGGGAATCAGGAGGCTGACAGCCTTCAGAGCTGAGAGCCGCAAACAGAGTTTTACCCACATATTTATTGACAGCAAGCCAGTGATAAGCATTGTTTCTATAGATTATAAATTAACTGAAATGGGAAGCAAAGGGATGGGCTCTGGCTAGTTATCTGCAGCAGGAACATGTCCTTAAGACACAGATCGCTCATGCTATTGTTTGTGGTTCAGGAACACCTTAAGCGGTTTTCCGCCCTGAGTGAGCCAGGTGTTCCTTGTCCTCGTTCTGGTAAACCAACAACCTTCAGCATGGGCATCATAGCCATCATGAGCATGTCACAGTGCTGCAGAGATTTTGTTTATGGCCAGTTTTGGGGCCTGTTTATGGCCAGATTTGGGGGCCTGTTCCCAACATGTCCCCCCTTTTTTTTGCAAGATGATAAAAGCAAAGGCTTTATCTCCATGAGCTACTTCTCACAGGAATTGTGATCCGCATCTGCAGACTATATAAAGACAAAAAACACAAATTAAAAGCACAATCATCATTGAAATCACAGAGCCTCCAAGTGTTTTTATCCATTTCAATGGGTTAATAGCTACTAATCCATCTGCAGCTCCTTCAAGCACTCCAGTTCCTGACAGTAAGGTCAGGTGTGCCTGGGATGCTTTAAATATTTGTTCTTTTAATTTTGCAATATCCAAAGGCAAGTTTGTAGAGTCCTAGATGCTTTTTCATTCTTTCCCAAATTTTGATCTTACTAAGAGCCATTAATAGTTTCCACAAATCCTTATGTTTAGCTCCTAGAGTGGGCCATATCATTTGAGGTTGAGGTGCCACTATACCGCCATGTTTCCAGATAATAGGACCTCTTGCCGTACTTCTTACCATTTCTACCATCTGACTGTTTTATTCAGACCAGCTGAACAGAGTGTGGCCATGGCATGCAGATGGAGAGGTGCAATTTAAGCTAAACATCCCCTTAGGGGACCATTCGGTAATGATTCCATGGGAATCACTGTGCAGCACCTCTGCCTGTTCTGCAATGCAATCTTCCCAAACAAGCACATTTATTTTTTCTGACCAGGTCCAATCCTGTTTACAAATAGGTTTGTGAGGTGGTATGCCTCAATTATAGAAGCAGATTTATTATGGTAAATACTAAGACCAGAAAGCAAGTGTAACTGTGTCATAGAGTGATTACATCCAGGCATTATTGCCAGCCAAGATTGGTAGTGAAGGGGTAGGCAACTAGTGGCCTTTCCCAAACAGATAGGCAGAAGTTCAAATCCTAAAGAAATATTCATAACAGTTCCTTCCTCATGTGGGTGAGATGGGCCTCTATCATCTGTAGCACTGAACATCCAAGAGCTATCGTTAGTGTATACCTCCACTGGGGGGTCCAGCCAAGTTACAGGCTGTAGAAGTGGTGGAAAAGGTAAATACACCCAATAAGTATAATTGTTCTCCATGTCAGCCCTTGTTAAAGGAATACTCATGAAAATGGTGATCACCACTACCATAGCTATCATTAAGTTATTCATTGTGACTGGTTGTCCTGCTTTCCTCAGGTTTTCTTCCACCATCTGTGACAGCTTCTTGATCTGTCCCTAGGTAGGTGGCTGCATTCAATGGGTGTTGCTCGTGACAGTTGGCGTCCTCCTCAGCATCAACTTGGACAACGCTGCCACTGGTGGGTCTTTGGGATCCTCCCAAAACCTCTTCCTGGGTATCTGGCTCATAGTAAGGCTTTAGATGTCTTGATGGCGTGCAAATTGGCTGTTGATTCAGTCCTGGAGAAACACAGGCATAGCCTCTACCCTAAGTTATTATTTTACCTATTTCCCAACTTTTTGTTATCGGATCTCTCCACCAAACCAGTTGCTCTGCTTCTGTCTTTACAGCTGGTTTCTGTAGATGCTTTTTAGCTGCTGACAGCATCTGGCCTTTAGGCAGGCTAAAAAAATTGAAAGTCAATAATGCTAGATTCAATTGTATATATGGTGTCCCACAGTCCCTATTTCCCCCCTTTTGCTTTTGCAACTGCTGTTTCAGGGAGAGATTCATTCTTTCCACTATGGCCTGTCCTTGAGAATTATATGGGATACCAGTAATGTGTTTAATATTCCATATAGAGAAAAATGTAGCTAGAGTTTGGCTAGTATAGCCTGGGGCATTGTCTGTTTTAATAGAAGCTGGAATGCCCATCACTGCAAAACACTGCAGAAGGTGACATTTAACACAGGCAGAAGACTCTCCTGATTGGCATGTAGCCCAGACAAAGTGAGAAAAGGTGTCCACACATACATGTACGTAAGCTAGTCTCCCAAATGAGGGAACATGTGTGATGTCCATTTGCCAAAGAGAATTAGGTTCCAATCCTCGAGGATTAACTCCTCCTGGAAAAGATGAGGAATGCACCATTGGGCAAGTTAGGCAATGCTGGATAATAGCTTTAGCTTTTTTCCAGGTAATGCTGTATCTGCCTTTGAGACCAGAGGCATAAACATGGGTTAAATTGTGAAAGTGTCTGGCATTAGATATTGCAGTAGCAACCAGGCAATCAGCCATTTGATTCCCTGCAGTCAAAGGTCCTGGAAGAGGTGTATGAGCCCTAATATGAGTGATGTAAAAAGGGTACATTCTACTCCTAACTGCTGTTTGCAATTGGGTAAACAAAGTTATCAGTTGCTCATCTGTATGAAATTGTAACTGAGAATTTTCAGTTAATTGTGTGGAATGAACCACATATGAAGAATCAGAAATCACATTAATAGATGTATCAAAAGCAGTCAATACCTCAATTACAGCTACAAGCTCTGCTTTTGGAGCTGAAATATAGGGCGTCTGGAAAACTTTACATTTCGAGCCAGAATAAGAAGCTTTACCATTACTAGACACATCTGTGAAGATTGGTATAAATTTAGTTATTTTAGGGAGAATCCAATTAGTTAATTTCAAAAATTGAAACAGTTTCATTTTAGGAAAATGGTTATCGAGAATACCCACAAAGTCAGCTAAATGGGTTTGCCAAGTAAGACTACTTATAAAAGCTTGCTGTATTTGTGCCTTCGTGTATTTGTGCCTTCATGAGAGGGACAATAATTTTTCCAGGATCATATCCATGTAATTTAACAATCCGAGTTCTTCCATTTCCTATCATAGTAGTGATTTGATCCAAATAAGGAGTCAAAGTCCATGAATTAGTATGTGGAAGAAAAAGCCAAAAAGCAGGATCAAGAGATCCTGCTCTTGAACAATAACACCAGTAGGTGAATGCTGAGTTGAAAAAATTAGCAAATCTAGAGTCTTCTCTGGATCTGTTCTATTTATTTGAGTCTTATGCACTTGCTTCTCAATTAGCTGTAACACTGCCTCAGCATCCTTTGTTAATTGCTGAGGGCTACTGAGACTAGGATCTCTTCTAAGGATAGAAAATGGATTACTCATGGCATAGGTAGGAATGCCTAGGGCAGATCGTATCCAATTAATATCCCCTAGTAATTTTTGAAAGTCATTTAATGTTTTCAGTTGATCCCTACATATGGTTACTTTCTGTGGCACAATTGTAGTATTATTTGCTAAGGTCCCCAAGTAGGAGTAAGGAGTAGTAGTCTGAATTTTGTCCAGAGCTATAATTAAACCGGTGTGAGAAATCAAATTTTGCAAGTAATCATAACGTTGGAGTAATATTTCTCAAGTGGAAGCAGCACAAAGTATATCATCCACATAATGAATAAGGTAACACTGTGAAAATTTTTTACAAATAGGTTCAACAGCTTGCCCTACATAAGTCTGGCAAATTGTTGGACTGTTTAACATGACTTGTGGCAACACTTTCCAGTGAAAACGCTTATCAGGCTGCAGGTTGTTTAGGAATTGTAAATGCAAACCTTTCACGGTCCTGCTCAGCTAAGGGAATAGTAAAGAAACAGTCTTTTAAATCTATGTCTATTAAAGGCCAATTTTTTGGACTTATAGCAGGAGAAGGCAATCCTGGCTGGAATGCCCCTATAGATTGTATAACTGAATTAATGGCTCTAAGATCTGTCAGCATTCTCCATTTACCTGATTTTTTCTTAGTAACAAAGACTGGAGAATTCAAGGGGGAAAATGTTGGTGCTATGTGTCCTTTTTCTAATTGTTCAGTAACTAAGTCCTCTAAAGCCTCCCGTTTCTCTTTACTTAGTGACCACTGTTCTATCCAAATTGGCTTATCTGTTAACCATTTTAAGGTATAGGTTCTGGAGGCTTAACAATGGCTGCCATCAAAAATAATATCCTAAACTTTGGCGGGAACTTTGTCTTTCTGCTTGATGCAATTCCTTCAAAACTTGCAATTTTTTTCCTAGTCCCATACCAGGGACATACCCCATTTCATGTATCGTATGTTGACCTTGAGGTCTGTATAATTGCTCAGGAATTAGAGCTTGTGCTCCCCATTGTTGTAATAAATCTTTTCCCCATAAATTGATAGCTACAAAAGTTATAACTGGTTGAATAGTCCCAGGTTGTCCATCGGGCCATTCACAAAGCAAAATATAACTACTTTGATATACTTCAGGAGCTTTACAAACTCCAATTATGTTAAACTGAGCAGGTTAAATTGGCCATGTGGATGGCCAGTGCTGTAGAGAAATGATTGAAATGTCTGCTCCTGTATCTACCAAACCTTTACATTTCTTTCCCTGAATAGTTATTTCACAGGTAGGACATTTATCAGTAATTTGATTCACCCAATAAGCTGCTTTGCCTTGTTTATTTGTGCTTCCAGATTCTCCTGTTCATTTAATTTCACTTTTCTGATTTCCACATACGACACGATCAGGAGCTGTGCTATACACTCTCCTGGCTCTGCTTTCCAGGGAACAGAAGTAGATATAATAATTTGAATTTCCCCATTGTAATCTGAATCAATGACTCCTGTATGTACTTGCACTCTTTTTAAACTTAAACTAGATCTACCTAGAAGTAATCCTATAGCCCCTGCTGGCATCATCTGACTGGAGACAGCAGCATTCTTTAACAGTCCCATTACAAAAGGAGAACCTAGTCCATATTGATTAATAGCTTGTTTAAATCCTTTAAGTATTTTAAAAGGAAAAGGCTCAAATGTAGCTATAATATTTCCCTGTTGATTGGCGCGGGGCCGGGGGGTGGGTGTCTCCTAATAGGGAACTACCAAGCCTCCATATCACCCTCTCTTCTAGCCTGCTGAATTCCTGGCTGAATAGAACTGAGAGCAGTCGCTTGAGGCACTGCTTGAACAGCCACTGGGGCAACTACTTTTTGCCTGTGTCCTCCACAAAAGAAAGATCTGGAGGGTCAGACCACTCTTTTTCTTCAAAATAATGAGGGGGTGCAGAAGGGTAGGGACAAACCTCTCCCTCCTTTGCCGCTTTAGCTTTAGCTTTAGCTGGCAAACAAACCTGCTCTGTCACCTCTTCTGTTACTTCATTATACTCTCCTTCCTCCTCATCATCAGTGTGAAAAGTTTCCAAGGTGGAATGAACCAGAGCCCACACTTGCCCATTGTTACCCTGATGCTTCCAAGCTCCCCTTCTTACTCACCGCGGGGATTGCTTAAGAGTACTTGGGTGTCCTCCAGCTTAGTTCCACGTTCTCCAACCATCGCTCTTGCAACCCTTCGACCCAGGTTCGAGCCCCACGTATAGGCACCACTTGCTGAGACCAGCTCAGTCGTGGAGACCCTAACCCAGCAGCGCTAGAGGAATTAAAGACACACACACAGAGAGAAATATGGAGTGTGAAGCAGGAATCAGGGGCTGACAGCCTTCAGAGCTGAGAGCCATGAACAGAGTTTTATGCACATATTTATTGACAGCAAGTCAGTGATAAGCATGGTTTCTATAAATTGTAGATTAACTAAAACAGGAAACAAAGGGGTGGGTTCTGGCTAGTTATCTGCAGCAGGAAGATGTCCTTAAGGCATAGAGCACTCATGCTATTGTTTGTGGTTCAGGATTGCCTTAAGTGGTTTTCTGCCCTGCGTGGGCCAGGTGTTCCTTGCTCTCATTCTGGTAAACCAACAACCTTCAGTGTGGGTGCCATAGCAATCATGAGCATGTCACAGTGCTGCAGATATTTTGTTTATGGCCAGTTTTGGGGCCTGCTTATGGCCAGATTTGGGAGCCTGTTCCCAACACACTGAAACTCCACCTCCCGGGTTCAAGTGATTCTCATGAGTCAGCCTCCTGAGTACCTGGGATTACAGGTGCGCGCCACTACAGACCCGTCTAATTTTTGTATTTTTAGTAGAGACGGGGTTTTACCATGTTGGCCAGGCTGGTCTTGAACTCCTGACCTCAGCTGATCCACCTGTCTCCAACTCCCAAAGTGCTGGGATTACAGGCGTGAGCAACCGTGCCTGGCTGAAAGGGATGTTTTGTTAGTTAGAAAGAATGCTGCAGTGGGGTGTGGTGCCTCATACCTGTAATCCTAGCACTTTGGGAGGCCAAGGTGGGCTGATTGCCTGAGCTCAGGCGTTCAAGACCAGCCTGGGCAACACGGTGAAACCACCTCTCTACTAAAATACACAAAATTAGCCAGGTGTGGTGGCATGCACCTGTAGTCCCAGCTACTCAGGAGGCTGAGGCAGGAGAATCGCTTCAACCCGGGAGGCGGGGGTTGCAGTGAGCTAAGATTGCACAATTGCACTCCAGCCTGGGGGACAGAGGGAGACTCCATCTCAAAAAAAAAAAAAAAGAGAAAGAAAGAAAGAACGCTGCAGAAGAGTGTAGCGGGGAGCTTCGGCAACACGGGACTGAGGGCACCGTGGTGGATTTTTCCTTAGGGGTATTTGTAGGCCTTAAAGCTGGAGCTTAAGGGTAATTTGGACCATATGAGCCACTTAGGTCATGATAAATGATTATATTTGTAGACAGTTTGGTGCCTTGATGTGAGCAAGACTTGCACAATACGTTTCAACATGCATGCATTCCGTAGATGTATAGAAATTTTAGTTACTTATACTTTTCTGGGAAAGAAGCCTGGTACCAGATGCTGGTTTTAGATAATAGGGAAGTCTCATTATTTCTAAATTCCTCAGATAAAGAATTTTGTCTCTGTCTGGTCTGCTTGATGGCCACCAGGTGATCTTTGCTCTCCTCAGAAAGGAAAGCTGAGAAGAAACTTGTCCCCTGCTTGCCCAGTCATAAATCAATTTTATCTCTACGGGGTACTATCTTCTCTTTATTCTTGCTGGACAATAGAGCCAATATGCCTTCATTGCCCCCAAACACTGTTAACACAGGACTTCGGGGGGAACCAGACTTTTTCTAAATGTTGAGGGAATATGGGAGATAATTGTGATCTATGAATGAAGGGGTCAACTTGAAACAAATTAAATACCTCCAAATTCCTCATAACTCTGTGTCACAGGAGACTAAAGCTCCTGTTTTTATTTCATAAGGGTCTCATCTCCCTCACTCTTTGGGCCATATTTTTTTGTTTGTTTCTATCTTTTCAGTGTCTTCCAAAATGTTCACAGAAACTCAAATATTACTGTGCAGAGAAATATGAATCTTCTTTGCCTTACTCTTGTTCACTGACACAAAGAGGACATTTTATCCTTTATCAAGAGATATATACAGCAGGGTTTTTTTTTTCATCCAAGAGAAGTTGTCCTTCCTTCACAGAGCTATCTGATTAAACCTCAGTCATTTTTTAAAACACATAAATTTCCCACTTTGCTAACTAGAGATTTTCCCAAATATACAAGATTTAAAATTTGATATTTTAGCCATATTTTTATATTTTTCTGTATCTGTATCCCCAGTTAATATTTTTTATCATTTAAAATAATTTTACTGACCACAATTACTATTTGTCTTTTTGGGATTTCTTGATCCATGCTTATTTTTTTACTCACTTTTTTTCCTTTTTTTCCTTACTTTGTTTCTACACTTTGTTACTTAAATTTTTTGCTCTTTTATAACAAAATTTCTATTTCCTATTTTTTTTCTCTGAATCTGATGGTAACTAAAGAGTTACACAAGTATGGATTTTAAAGAAACTGTGATGGAAACAAGGCCCATCGACTCTTCCTGGGAGATAAATGAGAGCCCTTTCTACTGGGAATGTTTAGATACAAATACATGTACAAGCCTGGGAGTCCACTGAAATTGACTGGCAGTCTGAATTTGCTATCAGCATACCTGTGCTTGCAAAAGACCCACAGGAGACTGTCATTCTTAGTTTGTGAAGCAGTCATCCAAAGCAAGAGCAAATGCACACATTAAAAGAGAGTGCTTTCTGCTCCCAATCCTTCTCTGTATAGAAACTGTGCATGAAAACCCCAGAAATTAAAGGAAAAGGTAATAACCATTTAAATAAGTTAAACAAAAATGAAATCTCTCTGTCTACCTCCCCAAACACTGTTTGTATACACAAAGAGACACACAAGCATATACACACACAGTCATGTGCTACACAACTGTGTTTCAGTCAACAATGCACCATAATACAATGATGGTCGCATAAGATTGTAACATTCTGATTTTACTCTAAGTTTTTTATTTGTAGAAATGTCTAGATACAATATTTTAGTTGTTTAGATATGTGCTGTTGAACACATTGATGTCGTTTGCTTCATGCAAATACAGCACAGATACTCTTATTAAACAAATGAAGTTTGGTTAGGAACCCTGGTTTGTAGGATAAGCTGTACAGAATTGTATTCACTCAAAAGCAAATTAATTTTTATGGAGTATAAGATGATTGCTACTTTACAAAAATATAATTGGATCTTACTCTTTTGAAAGAAGAAAGACAAAAGAGGGCATAAGTATTTCTAGAAAAAAGTTGTAATAATACATAAATATCTCAAATGAATTGAATGTATACTAAAGTTTGTATTCATTTAAGGGGTACAAGCACACTTTTGTTACATAGGTATATTTCCTAGCAGTGAAGTCTTGGTTTTCAGTGTAACTGTCACCCTAGTAGTGTACACTGTACCCAATAAGTAATATCTTATCACTCACCTCCAGTTTCCAGTTTGGGCTGCTATTAATGATATCATAGACTGGGTGGCTTAAACAGCAAACATTTCTCACAGTTCTGAAGTCTGGGAAGTCCAAGATTATTGCACTATCGTGATGAGGAATCTCCTTCTGATTTATAGATGACTACTTTCTTGCTATGTCCTCACATGGCAGAAAGAGAGATGAAGAGATAGAGAGAAACACACACAACACACACACACACACACACAGGAAGAAAGAGAGACATCATCTCTCTCATGTGTCTTCATCTTCTTATAAGAGAACTGATCCCATTCGCGAGGGCTTACCCTTATGAACTAATTACCTCTCAAAGACCCCGCCTACAAATACTAACAAATTCGGGATTAGGGATTTAACTTATAAAATTTTGGGGGAAACAAACATTCAGTCCATAACAGGTATAAAGTTGTATCTTAGAATATGAACTGTGTTGTATAGTCAAAAGAACACTAAAGTTGGATTCTGCACACTCCTTGGATCCTGACTACATATTTTTTGAAATATAGTTTGGAAACTCTAGCCTTTCATAGATCAATTGCAGGTTATTTGGGAACATTGAATGAAACAATATGGATGAGCATATATAACCTAATGCAAAATGTGAGTGTAATAAGAGATTAATGATGTGCATATAATCAGTGAGTGTGCCTGTGCTTGTGTGTGTATTGAATAGATACTGAATTAACCTATTACATAAAAATTCTGATTACTTAAGTATTTTAGAATTAGAAATGTACACAAGAATCATGATGGAATATAACTCATATAATATTTCAGGACAGAAGAAATGCTGATTAGGGTTAAGCTAGTGCTCTATTCTGTTACTGTAAAGGAGGGGGCCTCAATTATGTTTGGGAACCTGTAGGGAAGAGAAACAGACTGCCACAAACATCCTAAGAAATACTTATGCAAGAAATTATCATTATGTCTTATGCTGAGGGCCTGCAGTTGCTACTCAAACTTTGAATCAAACCTGAGATGGTGATCATTCCTGAAGTTTAAATGGTATAATCACCTATCCCAATCTCTCCAAGACACGGAAATATTGAATGTCTCTTTCTTTCTCTCTCTCCTCCACATCTTTTCTCTCCCTTTCCAAAGGTGTCATTTATGTATACATATTATTTTTATTTTTATTTCACACACAGATACCTAAACTATTCCATTTTTAAGAGTAGAAATTATGCCTGTTTATAATTTTTATTGGATTGATTCCTATTTTAAAACATTCTATCTACTTATATCATAATTTTTAACTTCCTGTGATTTTAAAGTTTTATAGTTAAAACACATAGCTGTTTTAGAGATCATTATCAAATGTTTGGAGTTTTTTTTTATTGAGCCAAATTAGCTTTTGATATAGTCAAGATCCATATATAATATTGAGACCCACCTCTCTCCTGATGCTTGGATTCCAAGGCCTAGTTTTATAGATTTTATTATTCTATGTATTTATTAAATTGTAACATATGGTCCATAAACAAAACAATAGCAAGCCTTTGATCTCAATGTGCAAGCTCATAAAATGATAATGCTTTCATAAAAATAGATGAAAGAAATCATTTATTAAAAAAACTTCCATATCTTAAAATCACAGGAGAACATTAATCCTTTCACTAAGATCATCTTATTATCAAGAATGTGACCTATTCTTGTATACAGACTACTTTCTGATTGCCATATGATACAGATCTTTGTAAAATGATTTAATGGAACCTGAATTTGCTAAGATAGGTGCATCTAAAGTTATAGATATAATTTATCTGAGGCTGAGAAGCTGCAGCATTTACAGTATTTAGAAGTAGCCTCACTTGCCAGTGACGGAGAAAGATTCCATGTGAATTTCAATAAAGTATACCTGAATAAAAGACCCGGAGCAGGAAGACTAGAAACTGCCTTCCTAGACAGAGGCCATATTCATCTGAAGAGGATAGAGGTGGATCCTTGGGCAGGCACTATGAACACTTAGAGGAATTAACTCTATTTGCTCTTTCTGAAATTCGTGATATACACCTAAGGCTGTCATTGGCCACTCTTAATGACATAGGTGTCATTAAGATGAAAGGCTTTCAATTTATCTTCTTGTGACCCTAACAAAGTGTTTTTTATTCACTTATGCCGGAAATATTACACTTTCCTTCTCGTATTTTCTTCCTTTATGGAAAGTCTAGAGCCTTTTGTCAGGAGTATTCAATCATGCCACTTTGTTAAACTTTTTTTCTGATGTTTTTTGTAGTATTGTGAGAAAGTATAGTCAGAGTTTATGTGTAAACTTTGCATAAAATAATCTACATTTTGCAGTTTTACTAGTACTCTGAGTTTCAAAATGAAATTCTTTAAATCATACATTACGGATTCAAATATAAACCACTTACAATAACCAATATGCCTACAGTCAAAATGAATATATTTTCAATACACAATTTAAATAATGCATCAGTTTTATGTAGTTCTATTTATATGAGCTATATTAAATATGCAACTGAGATTGATGTATAGCTAATTATTCTCATTCCAAATATCCCATATGACTTAATTTTGTTTCATATTTGAAAAGTCAGAGAATCACCTGCAGCAACTGCAAAATATTGGAATATATGTGGGAGATAGGTCATATTTTTAGAACATGGAACAAGATATTTTCCACTTCTCTAGATATTTTCTGTTTTTCTTAATACAAGCATTAAATTATTTATTTCAGGTGGAGCTTCTGCTATTTTTATAGCTCGTGTAGAAGCAAACTGACTCATAAGATTCATTTCAACTGTTTCATTCATTGAGCTAGTATTTGTCGTTTGCGTCTTATGTGCAAGACTTTCTGTTAAGTATTGTTTGGTTAATGGAATAAAACAAATGATTATATTGCAGACAACAATATCTCCCCTTCTTAGAACATTAAACAAAACTTCCAAACTAGCACTCACAGTTATTCAAATGAACTATGCCCATCATATTTCTCCAGTAGAATAGGAAAAATGTGTTTGAGCTTATCATAAGCCACATTTATAAATGGAAAATGCATTCAGTCCTATGGAGAACAATTGGGTGGTTCCCATACTCTCATCATAGATGATAAATCATATTCAAAACAGGATTCAACTGAAAAATATTTTTGGCCGGGTGCAGTGGCTCACGCTTGTAATCCCAGCACTTTGGGAGGCCAAGGTGGGAGGATCACGAGGTCAGGAGATCAAGAAACCCCGTCTCTACTAAAAATACAAAAACATCAGCCGGGCTAACTTTTTTTTTTTTTTTTAAGGTGGAGTCTCACTCTGTCACTCAAGCTGGAGTGCAGTGGATCAATCTCAGCTCGCTGCAAGCTCTGCCTTGTGGGGCCACGCCATTCTCCTGTCTCAGCCTCCTGAGTAGCTGGGACTACAGGCTTGTGCCACCACACCCGGCTAATTTTTGTATTTTTAGTAGAGAAGGGGTTTCACCATGTTGGCCAGGCTGGTCTTGAACTCCTGATAGAGATCGAGCCACTGCACTCCAGCCTGGGCGACAGAGCAAGACTCCATCTTAAAATACATATATACACACACACACGTGCACACACACACACACACACACACACATATATATATTATTTTGGTGCGGACTGCATATAAACGTTCAGCCTTCTTTTCCACTAAACCTTATGTTGGTTACATAATATGCCCATATTCTCTATAGCATATCTTTGCCAATAAAGTATACCTACACAGTTCTTTCTAGGTTTATCATGAATATATTTTCACCATCAAGTCGAGATATAAGTTTTAAAGTTTTAAAAAAAAAATTACCTGGAGAATTTTTTTAGATGAAAACTTTGGAGAGATGAAAAAACCCTATGCTTAGGCTGATAGTTTTATTAAAAACTAATTAAATTCATTAATTATTACCAGCAAAATAGATCATCTTATTTGATAATAGAGCAGTGCAATCAACCTTATTTTGATTTTTAGGTTTGAGGCTGCATTCCAGTTTTGATTGCTGATACTGAAGATGAACTTGCTCCTGAAGTTAATCACTCTCCTCACACACATAAAGCAATTTAACTTCTGGTTGCTGTAGCAGTCAAAGGTTGCTATACATAGTGCTTGCAATAAATTCTGGTTGGATCCTTAGAGTTGAAGTTATAGGAAGTGTCAGCTCACACAGCACTAACCCATTCCTGATTGCAGCCCCCCAGGATGCTGATTGCAATGTAGAAAACTTTGTAAAGGACAAGGGCTGTGTGTCATTGTCAGCGAACTTTGGAACAATAATTGTGATTTTATGACTATTTGTTATTACTGATTGTATGTCAAGCGAAAAAAAAACCTCTAATGCATTTTTAGGCTCTTAATGCCTTCTAAATTT
The DNA here is from genome assembly GCF_006542625.1 of Nomascus leucogenys. Lineage (NCBI taxonomy): Eukaryota > Metazoa > Chordata > Mammalia > Primates > Hylobatidae > Nomascus > Nomascus leucogenys. The sequence continues at coordinate 18,476,335 of NC_044386.1, read as the reverse complement.
TACATAAAGTAGACTAGCTATTTTCTGCTGCCTAAGCAGATCACTAATCATTCATTTGGTCCCTTTCTGGGTAGCAAGTTGATACTTAATATTCAAGAGCCCTGCATCCTTAGATTTAACACTGCAGTGACATTTAAAAAATTATCCTTTGTAGCAAAGAAACAACATAACCACAATTTATGCCGTTAATGTGTACTTGTTCAAAAAACAAATCACCAGTTTGGAGACAGAAGGTCAATGCAGAAAAAAATATGAGTGTATCCTTCCAGCAAATTACTGCATTATTTTCTATGCACACACACACAGAAACCTGGAATGATAATTATATTTCCCATCCCCACTTTCACACATACAGGCATGCACTTGGTGCACACGGTCCTGCACCAGAAAAGAGAACTCGTGTGATCCCACAGGCAATCAAGTGGGATAGAGGGCAAAGCTGTGAGTTCAGTCCACACTAATTATGGACCCTCCCTATGTTTCAGGGACTATCCTAGGTGCTGCTGTACACTGTTCCCCAGCTATGGAAAGGTCTGCTTTCATCTTAACATTTTCTAGAAATCCTTATTGAAATGGAACCTAAGCCATCTAACCTTATTTTTTTGAGTCAGAGTCTCACACTGTTGCCCAGGCTGGAGTACAGTGTGCGATCTCAGCTATGATCCACCATGCACAGTTGTCCTTGTTGTTCATTTATTCAACAAATCGTCACTAACATTCAATAAACAATTAATTTTTATCTTTTACGAAGTGCTGGAAACTCTAGGAGACAACAGGAGCAAAAAAATAAACACACACAGAGACACACACACACAGAGTTTAATTCTGAATTAACTTGAGAATCTGTGTATTGGACAATATAGTAATAAGATTTTAAAACTAGTGAATAGATACATGAACTCAAAAATATTAAACATCTGTTATTATTGACTAAACTTTATAGTTAGCCTTAATTAAAGCTTTGTAAGTGTGATTTAAGATATGTCCAAATTGCTTTTCTTATTGTCTTGGTAGAGGGAGTCTCTGAAACAGAGGGAGGCTCCATAATTTCACAATATGTGAGCATATGAAGGCAATCCTATTAGTTACCATTTTATCATTAATACTCTTTTTAAAACATTCAGGTCCCTAAATAGGAATTTTGAACCCTATAGATTGGCTCTTTTATCTATTTTTCAGTAACCAAAACAGAGCTCAAAACAGAGTTTAAAATAGTAGAGAGTTGTGGAGAAACAAGCAGTTTGAGAAAGCCTAAAAAATTAGATTTGCCTTTATACGTATATAAAAAAATTAAATATACCACACACTATTGAGGAAATTAGATCTGTTGATGTTTTGGGAAAGCATTTTTATTTGTGGAGGCTAAGTTTGTGTTTGTGAGTCTGTTTTTTGTGTATATACATGCACACACATAATTATGGATATCAAATATACAAAAGAGGTAAGTAGTTGATAATGGTCTCACTGAGATGAATTAAATATAATGTGAGATGGAACTTGACCCAGATTTTATCTTCAAGTTCCTTTAATATTATCTAGAGGCCTCCCGTCATAATTTTTTTTTTTTTTTTTTTTGAGACAGAATCTCACTTTGTCACCCAGGCTGGAATACAGTGGCCTGATCTTGGCTCACTGCAACCTCCGCCTCTCAGGTTCAAGCTATTCTCTTGCCTCAGCCTCCTGAGTAGCTGGGATTACAGGCACACACCACTATGCCCAGCTAATTTTTGTATCTTTAGTAGAGACAGAGTTCCACCATGTTGGCCAGGCTGGTCTCAAACTCCTGACCAGAAGCGATCCACCTGCCTTGGCCTCCCAAAGTGTTGGGATTACAGGCATGAGCCACCACGCTCGGCCTTCTTCTCATGATTTTTAAAGCATTTACAATGCCTTAGTTGGTAGACAAATTTTGAGTACAATTTGGAAAAGATTAAAATAAGATGCCAAAATCAGGCACCAAGAATTTTCTAGAATGGATATGAAGTGTGGAGCAGGCTACTAATCACATAGAAATAATGAAATGTTTCCCAATTAGAAAAGTCCAAGAAAGATGCACTTCAGTTGTTTTAGATGGTTGTAATAATTGAATTTTTTAAACTCTTCAAAAAATTAAGTTGATTTAATTCCTTCACATAATTTCTAATATTATTGTTTTAAATGTAAAATTATGGACTATACTTTATTAATTCTAAAAGTGAAGATTGAGGAGTAGTAAGACTATAACTAACGAAGCCTCTGATAACTATCATTGAACTCTCTACAATTACAAGATCAGCTTTTTTTAGATCCCACATATAAGTGAGCACATGCAATATGTGTATTTCTGTGCCTGGTTTATTTTGTGTAACATAATAACCTCCAGTTTCATCCATGTGGCTGCAAAAAAAAAAGGATTTTATTACTTTATGGCAAAATAGTATTCCATTGTGTATATAAGCCTTATTTTCTTTATACATTAATCCATTGGTAGCCACTTAGGTTGATTCCATAGCTTTGCTATTGTGAAGTTATTTGCTGCAATAAATATAGAGGTGTAGTTATACCTTTGATATACTGATTTCCTTTCTTTTGGAAATGTATACCTAGTAGCGAGATTACTGAATAATATAGTAGTTTTATTTTTAGGTTTTTTTCTGGGAAATTTCCATGTTGTTGTACATAATGAATCTACTCATTTACACCCCAACTAAGAGTATATAAGGGTTCCCTATTTTCTGCATCCTCAGCAAAATCTATAATTTTTTTTCCATTTTAATAATAGCCATTCTAACTAGGGTATGATGTAATCTGATGATCATTTTGATTTGTATTTCCCTGATGATTAGTGATAGCTAGCATTATTCTTATACCTGTTGGCCATTTGCGTATCGTTTTATTAGAAATGTATGTTTTTCTCCTTTTTCACTTTTTAATTAGATCATTTGATTTTTTCCGCTGAATTATTTTAGTTTCTTACATATTATGACTATTAGTCATTTGTTAGATAAATAATTTGCAAATATTTTATCCTATTAAACAGGTTGTCTCTTTATTCTGTTGATTATTTCTTCTGCTGAGCAGAGCATTTTAGTTTAATATAGTCACATTTGTCTATTTTTGATTTTGTTGCATGTGCTGTTGAGGTCTTAGCCATAAACTTTTGGCCTAGGCCAATGTCCTAAAATGTTTCACCCATGTTTCATTATAGTAGTTTTATAGTTTTGGGTCCTAAGTGTAAGTCTTTAGTACATTTTGAGTTGATATTTGTACATGGTGAGAGAAAGCGGTCTAGTTTCATTCTTCTGCATATGGATATTAAGTTTCCTAGCACCATTTATTGAAGACAGTCTCCTTTCCCTCAATCAGTGTTCTTGGTACCTTTCTTAAAAATCATATGGCTGTAAATAAGTGGTTTTATTTCTGGGTTCTCTATTCTGTTCCATTGGTCTACGTGCCTGTTTTTATACCCATACCTTGTTATTTTGGTTACTGTTAGCCTTGTAATATATTCTGAAGTCAGGTAATATAATGCCTCCAGCTTTGTTCTTTTGGCTCAAGATTGCTTTAGGCCTCTTATGTGGTTCTATATGAATATGAGGATAGATATTTTTTCTATTTCTGTAACAAATGGCAATGGTATTTTGATAGGAATTGCATTCAATCAAGATTGATTTTAGTAATATGGTCATTTCAACAATATAGATTTTTTTCTTTCCAAGAGCCTGGGATATCTTTTAATTTGTGTGTCTACTATAATGTATTTTATTAGTGTTTTGTGGTTTTTATTTTAGAAGTCCTTCACCTCTTTGGTTGAATTTATTCCTAGATATTTTTATAGCTATTGTGAATGAGACTAGCTTTTTAATTTCTTTTTTAGCTAGCTCATTATTAGTGTTTAGAAACTACTGTTTCTTTGTATGTTGAGTTTGTATCATGCAAATTAATTTTTTTAATCTGGCCTAAGTGTTTCTTAGAAGAATCTTCAAGTATTTCTAAATATAAGATTACCTTATCAGCGAAGAAGGACACTTTGACTTCCTCCTTTCCAATTTGTCTGTCTTTTATTTCTTTCTATTTTCTGATTTCTATGGCTAGGACATTTAGTACTATGTTGAATAGGAGTTGTGAAAGTGGGCATCTTGTCTTTTTCCAGTTCTTAGAAGAAAGGCTTTCAGTTTTCTCCATTCAGTATAATGTTAGCTGTGGGTTTGTCATATATGACCTATAAGATGTGTTTTTTTCTATGCCTGTAGGAATGTTAGGAATGTTAATTTTATCAAATTCCTCTTATGTGCCTCTCTGTTTTTGTCCTTCCTTCTGTTATTGTGATGTATCATATTTATTGATTTGCATATGTTAAACAATCTGTGCTTGCATCCTTGGCATGCCTTCCACTTTATCATGGTATATTGTCTTTCTAATGCACTGTTAGATTCAATTTGTTAATATTTTATTGAAGATTTTTGCATGTATGTTCATTAGTCCTGTAGCTTTTGTTGTTATTGTGTCATTTTCTAGTTTTGATATCAGAATAATGCTGGCCTCATATAATGTGTTAGGGAGCATTCTCTACTCTTCAATTTTTGAGAATAATTTGAGGAATTTTGGTGGTGTTTTATACATGTGGTAGAAGTCAGCAGTGAAACCTTTAGGTCCTGGGATTTTCTCTCTTTTGAGACTTTTTTATTACTTATTCAATCTTGTTAATTTTTCTTGGCCTGTTCAGGTTTTCTATTTCTTCTTGAATTAATCTTGGTAGGTTGTATGTGTCCAGAAATTTATCTATTTTCTCTAGTTTTTCTAGTTTTGTTAGCATATATTGATCATGTTGTCTGAATTTTTTTGTATTTCCTTGGTATCGGTTGTAATGTATCCTTTTATGTTTCTGAATTTATTAATTTGTGTGTTTTCTGTTGTTGTTTAGCTAGTGGTTTACTGACTTTATCTTTTTAAAAGACAACATTTTCATTTGGTTGACTTTGTGTTATTTTGTCTCTATTACATTTCATTCTTCTCTGGTCTTTATTATTTATATCCTTATATTAAGTTTGGGGGTTTTTTTGTTCTTGATTTTCTAGTTTCTTGAAGTGGATTATTAGATTGTTTATTTAAAATCTTTCTATTTTTTGATATAAGTATTTATTGATATAAACTTTCCTCTCAGCACTACTTTTGCTGTATCCAATAGGTTTTGGTGTGTTGTTTTTTCATTTTCATTTGTTTCAAACTAGGTTTAAAATTATTTTTCTTAATTTTCTCATTGACCTACTGGTCATTCAGGACCAAGTTGATTGATTTCCATGCATTTGTATAATTTCCAAAGTTCCTCTTGTTACCAGCTAGTAGTTTTATTACACTGTGGTATATATATATATATATACACACACACACACACACACACACATATACACACACACACAAATATATATATTTGATCCCTTCATAATTTTATAATGACCTTCTTTTTCTCTTTTTATTGTGTTTGACTTATAGCCTGTTTTTATCTAAGTATAACTACTGATCACTTTGGGTTTCCATTTGTATAGAAAATCTTTATCCATTCTTTTACTTTCAGTCTATATGTGTCTTTACAGATGAAGTGAGTTTCTTGTAGGCAGCATATCATATATCACTTAAAAAAACTATTCAGCCTAAATATTTTAAGTAAAAAGTTCACTTATATTCAAGTTTATTATTGATATTTGAGGACTCATTCATGTAAGTTTGTTAAGTATTTTATGTTCGTTTTGCATATCCTTTGTTTCATTCTTTCTTATTGTGTATCATTTTGGTTTGGTGGATTTTTTGTAGTGGTGACATTGGAGTTCGTTCTCTTCCTCATTTGTATGTTTAAAACTCTATCACTGAGTTTTATACTTTCATCTGTTTCACAATGATAGATATAAGACTTTTGTTTTCAGGTGTAGGACACCCTTAAACATTTCTTGTAGGGATGATCTAATAGTTATAAATTCCTTCATTTTTTGCTTGTCTGGGAAAGACTATTTCTTCTTCATTCGTATGGCAAAACTTTGCTGTGTATAGTAGTCTTGATTGCCAATTTTTTTTTATTTTCTTTTATCCCCTTGAATATATCATCCTATTCTCTCCTGGCCTGTAAGATTTATTCTGAGAAATCCACGGTCAATCTGCTGAGAGTTCTCTTATATATAAAAAGACATGCTGCTCTTTGTTTTTAGAATTTTCTATTTGTATTTGCATTTGACATTTTGACTATAATGTGCCATGAAAAAGACCTTCTGAATGTATCCATTTAAGAATCTCTAAGTTTACTGCTTCTGGATATCTAAATCTTGCTAGACTTAGGAGGTTTTCAGCTATTATTTTGTTATATAAGTTTTCTATGCCCTTTGTATCTCTGCCTTTGGAACACCCCAAATTTAAATATTTTATTGCTTTATGATGTTCTATATATGACATAGATTTTGTGTATTCTTTTAAATACTTTTAATCTGACTGGGTTATTTCAAAAACTGTCTTTAAATTATAAAATTCTTTATTCTACTTAATCTAGTCTATTGTTGAAGCTCTTAAATGTATTTTTTGTTTCATTTATTAAATTCTTAATTTCTGGGATTTCTATTTGATTCTTTTTTATGATATCTATCGCTTTGGTGAATTTCTCACGTAGGTCATGAATAAGTTTTCAGTTTATTTGTATTATTTTGTCTGTGTCTTTTTGTTTTCATGGAACTTCTTTAATATCATTATTTTGAATTCTTTTTTTCTGGCATTTTATACTTTTTTATTGAAATCTGTTGCTGAAAAACCACTGAGATCCTTTGGATGAAACATATGTCCTTGCTTTTTTATTTTTCTTGAGTTCTTATATTGATATTTGTGCATATGGTGTAACAGTCACTTCTTCCATTTTTTGGGATTTACTTTCTTAGAGGAAGACTTTTTTATAAAGATGTATTTATGCTGTTGGTTGAGCAGGGCACTTTAAATTTGATTATGGGTGCATTAAGTAGTATAGTCTTCATGTGGCTTCTTCAGCTGTAAAGAACAGCAATGATGTCTGTGATTTCCCCAGTAGCTTAGGTTTAATTATAAGGCTATAGTGAGGTTTTGCTGGGGAAGAGGATTCTAGATGGGTCAGTCCCTCAGCCCCAGTGATTCCAATGATAGGATAAGCATGACTGTCACTAGGCTCCCAGGCAGTGTATGTAGTCAGTAGTGTTAGCCAGTCCAAGTGGGCCAGTCCTTGATCCTCTAGGCCACTTCCTTCTTTGTGCCTGTGACAGTGGTGGGCTGGTTGGGTAGGTGGATCTTTGGGTTTTGGGTAGTGTGCATGGCATGAGTGATGGCAGTAATGGTGATGGGAAAACCCTTGGGCTCCTAAGTAGCATGATCTGGTGTTAATTGTGGCTGCTGTAAGCTGGGTAGGGCCATCCCGTCAGGCCCTCAGAAAGAATGTTCAGGTGCCAGCAGTGGTGGATGGGGTAGGGTGATTCCCAGGCCCTTGGGCAGTATGTTTTGGTACTGGACAGGTGGTGCCAAACTGGGTGGGATTGTCCTCAGGCCTCTTGGTACTGTTCATGGGTGTCAGCTATGGCATGCAGGGTTGGGTAGACCCCAGGCCCACCAGCAGCAGTGGTGTGGACAGATAGAGCCTGTTATCAGGGAATGTGTGAATGTGCTGTGACCTTGCTTCTGGAGGACTGGGTCTTCTTTCTGTGTCAGAAGCCACAAGTAGTCAGCTCTCAGGCTGTGGGGAGTGCACACTTCATGCTCTGGAGATGGCAGCAGTGGCTGCAGCAGTGGCACCAACAGGGATGTCCAGTCCCCAAGGCATGTGGAACTGCACTGTGGCCCTGCCACTGCTGGTAGAGGTGGGCTTGCTTTCAGTGGCAGCAGTCTCAGGCAGGAGGGTTTCAGGCTCTGGGGAGCATGTGCTATGGCACCCTTGTCCTATGACAACCAAGTTTGCTGCATGGCCCATTCCCCAAGATACAAGACGCTGTGTATACTAGAGGGCTGGGGACCCTACCATTCCAGTGGGTGTAACTGATGTCATGCCACTCTACACCTCCCTGTGAATGTAAGACAAGTGTGCAAGGGGAGGAATGTCAGTGAACTCCAGTGACATGGAGATGCAGGGGCTATTTGGCCTCAGAACAGGATGCATTCTGATGGAGGCTGGTCTTTCAAAATGGCTCTGGGATGCAACTTCTTATCTCTTAGAGGGTGTGTGGGACCAAGTGGAGCATCACTCTGTCCTGGAGCAATGCCATCACATTCTCTTTAGGCAGCTCCCCAAGCCAGTCTCAGAGCCTGCAGGCATCAAGGACCTCTCCACGTCTGGAACTGCAGGAGTTCATGGTGGGAATTTGGACTGTTGTGCATCTCTCACATACACTTTCTACACACTGGGGAGCCTTTCCAGGCTCCCAGCTGATCACAGCCAAATTAGCTGCTTTGCTTCCCTCTCTTTCCATGTCTCAGGTGCTTCCTGTCACTTCTTTGCTGAATTCCAGTGTTACTTCTTAGTTACTCTACTTAAAGTGATCATCCACTTGTTATTTTGGTTTTTCTTTGTGGAGGAGGTTAGTGCCAGATGTCTTAGTCAGCCATTTTGAAACCATTCCCGTGTTGTAATCTTATTAAATTCCAACACAGTTTCCTTCACAAATTCTCAATACTAGCATATAATAATTTTTGATTTTTTTTGGTTGAGAAGATATTTTGTTATATTTCTAGTTGCAATTACAAGTCCCATGTTTTACTGTGACATTGTGAAAAGTAGTGATTTAATGAACTTGAAGTACAATGAGTTCAGCTGTAAATCTTGTTCTGAAAACACAGTGTGTTCCACAGTTGCAGAACACAAAACACATTTGCCACAAAATTCTACATTTGTTTACACACAATTTCATCCATAAGAAACACTAGGTGAACAGAGACAACTGCATCCCACTGAATACACAAAATGTATGTATTTGTATGTGCGTGCACACAAATAGGCATTTTAAACATCTACGCTGGCTATCTCATTGCATGTGTAATGAGCCACCAACATCCACATCTGGTGTTCCAACTTTCCATCAAATTTTGAACAACTTTCCTTCCATTACTTAACAATTCACAAGCTGTAACTCTTCCAAAACCTACTATCACATAAAAACTTAAGGTTTTTGCAAGGTAAGGTACCATATTTATTGTAATATTGATGAATTTTTAAATCATTTAACATGTGGAAACTCTTTTTACTAAGTTCTTAAAGTTTGTCTTATTTATCATAGTACAAAGTTTTTTAGTGTCATGCCCTTGACTCTATTTTTCCCATAAGTCCTATGATTTTTACTTTGAAATTTTTTATTGCATGCTGGTTTTTAAGAATTTGTATATATTTTGCATTATATCAGAACTAACAGTAATAATATCAAATACATATTAGTATGGATTAATTAATTTATTCATATTACAAGTATCCTGTCAGTTGCCTACCCACACTTCTAGGAATTTATTAGATACAGCATACAATATTTTATGCTCACCATACCACTTTCTTCTTTCTGGCAAATGTACAATTTCCCATTCTCCTTTGCAGTCAGTTTGGGGCTATAATTCAAATGGAGTGTGGAAGAAAGTCTGTATATTATTTCCGAGACTGGAACTTAAAAATATCATGTGTGATCCTCCAGCCGCCTCTCCTGCTTCCATCGGTTGATTTGTCAGTGTCCATTCTGAGACTCTCTCTCTTCAAAAAGATGGAACTTAACATCAAACATTGTTTACACAGGTGATGTAATAGCACCAAAGCCAAATGGGACAATGATGTAAGAGAGAGCTGGAGTAACCAAGGCAGAAGGAGCTCATGAGTCAGGGAACTGGAAACTGGATCCAACCAGGGAATGCTGCCTGGATGCATCTATATCTGTGGAGGAAATGTGGCCCTCCTGAGGATGCCACCCAAAGCACAAAGTGATGGGGAAAAAATCCTGGCAACTAATATTTTCCCACACATCAGTCTTCTGACAGTACCTCCCAGGGGGGAAAGTGTGGGAGATAGTCAGAAAGGAAGTTGCTCCTAATAACGCACCAAGGCAGAGAAGGGCTGGAAATGAAAACAGCAGGAATAATAACCTGTACAGAGTGACTTTGGAACCGACGTGTCCCAGATTGTGTAGTCATAAAATAAAGACAATTATGGTCCCTGGAGGGAAGATGTCTAGTAGAGTCACCTGACCAGCACTGGACTGTGCTACAAATATATTTAAAAGCATTTATCATGCTAAGTCACTGAGGTTTCTGATTGTTTGGCTAAAGCTATTGTAATTCATAGAGATATTTCATTTTCCCTACTTGACATTTGTATTTGTATCCTAGTATAAATGTCTGCTTCTGAGAGGGCCTTGATTTCTCTTTGGTTCCACAGAAGTAGGTTAAAGTGCAAGATTCAGTTATGGAGCACATGATCTTAATGAAGCCCATCAGTTGTTTCAGGTCAGGGCATGTCATGTAAGCCGTTCAATCAGAATCTTTAATTTATCCCTACAATATTCCTTCCTTTTGAACATGAATGAAAAAATAAGTGACTGGAAAATTTTGACAGCCACATTACAACCTGAGAAGTCTACAAACAAGCTGTAATAAGAACTGGAAAGATAAAAGATACTTGATGACATATTTTTGAGCTTTATAATAAAATAGGATCTACCTCTCGAAACTTCAATTGTGGGAAATCAATATTCTTTATTCTTTAAGGCAATATTCTTTCTTTCTGCCTCTCTCTTTCATTCACTTTTTATTTCTCAGAGTAAAAATATATCCAATTCCAAATTATAGGGTTTTCATTTTAAAAATTAACATTGTTTTTAAACATGTAGGTTTTTTGAAGAAAATCTAAAAAATGTAGAAGACTCTAAAAATTAAATTAAAAAATCTCTATCTGAAAAAAAGCTATAGTTTACATATTACTATTCTGTATTTTATTATTTCTGTACATATATTTTAATATATATTATACATATAAATTTAGTTATATTGCTAAGTTGAACTTATTTTATTATATCAAAAATAATATTTTATTAGTGACATTTTCTTTTTCCCTCAATTCTTTCTCTTTTAATTGGCATGTTGGTGTATATGTTAATACCTAATATTAAATATTAAATACAATTTTAATTCATATATATTTGGTAGAAAAATGTATAAATTAAATGCTGAGATTTTTAAATAAGATCATATATTGATAGGATTTTGAAAATGATTAATGGATATTTGTGTGAAATGCAGCTTATATCCTTGCCTAAATTCTCCCATGGTTAAAGTAAAAATAGTAGACATTTGTCTATAATTTTTTGCTAAAAATAAGAGAGATTTTTCAACTGGATGGGAAAATGTCATGAAAAACAAACAATTAGAAACTATAGAAAGGAAAATCAAATGAACTGGGGGCACGGAGAAGTTGATATAAAAGGAATTGATGACAAAGATATAAAACAACTCAGAGGATTAGAGCAACTCGATAATCTTTCCTCACTCATTCATTATGTGCCAGTTCCTAGTTCTCTAGAGAGTCTAGTTGACCTACAGGCATTCGAGTTTCCTGGGGATGCAGGCACTGCCTAAGAAACCTGCATAGTGGTTTGGGAAATAGTGAAACAGGGGACACAGTGTGAACAATATATAGAGAGTGGAATTATCTCAGAGGAAGATTAGAGAATGTGCCTAAGTAAAATTGTAATGAGTGTGTATTGGAAAGCTCTTACAGATGACATTTCAGATGCAAAGTTGAGGGTCATCAAAGATGAAGCCAGATGAATTCAAAGTTTCCAAACATATCAAATAATTTTAATAACTACCACCCATTCTGCTTTTACTATATGCCAATTATCAGATTACTCTTAAATAAACCTGAAATCAGAGATTTTAAATGATCCCTTTAAAATTACAAAACAAGTAAGGTTGAAAAGTGGAATTTTAAAACAATCTGACATCTTAAAGTCCATTAGCCAGAGTCAAACACTACCCTCTTTTATTTAATCCCCATCCTAGCAAGACCACAATCACAAACATGTAATAAGGAGGAGAAAAAGTTAAACTGTTTTCAGGATTAAACCTGCATGGGTATCTATGAAGCTGCAGAAGAGGCCATATGGATGACAATAGTAATCAACTGTCTAAAAAACACAGCATACAATAGAAAAATCGTGTATGGCAAAAACTATTAAAATACTACAGTATGGTTTTTGATTACATAAAATACGAAACAGAATTGCTAAGAAACCATGAGAAATTCCTTTAAGCAACAATATTAGATTAGGCTTTGTTCCCTATTTACACAGAGGTCTATTGATCACCTGCACAACACAAATTTCAGAAAATTTAAAGTCTAGATAGATAGATAGATAGATAGATAGATAGATAGATAGATAGATGGAGTTATATGTTGAACTTTGAACTTTTTATATATTGAATATGTATATATATATATATTCTGTAAAAATGGAGATAATATGTGCATATTGTTCAAACCTATAAAAAGGAAAGAACTTTCAAAGCAGTAAAGTATTGGAAGAGATGATGAATAATACATGTATAAAAGATAATTAACTCCCATAGTAGTAAAAGCCACTTCAAAGCAACAGTGATGCATTTCTTCACCTATATAATTACGATCCTTTCACTTATCAATTTAGTTAGCTGATACTGCTTAAGATGGCTGGATGAAACTAACACTTCATGTCCTGCATATATAAAGGAATTTGATAGTATCAATCAATGCCTTCCTTTTTGGGCAAATATTATCCCATCAGTTATTTTAACAGAGAAAAAGTAAGATAAGGAGTCTGTCAAAGACATTTTAGAGAATTGAAAAGACCAACAACAACCAAAAAACACTGGGTAACTCACAAAGAGTAAAAGCAGAGACCAGTTATACTCTCTGCCCTCTGCTTCCTGGAGCTGGGAAACAACAAAAATTGACTGGAGTTAATAGAACATAAAAGCTTAGAAGAGAGAGGACTCAGCCCACTCTGTGACTCAGCAATGGGAAAAGGACGGGGTACCATTCAGCTGAAGGTGGTGTCTTAGAAGCAAAAAAGAAGGACCTCATGGAGGGTGACTTTGACCTCTAAGGACCAGTGCTACCTTACAGGGGCTAATGTCTTTGAGGAGTACGATGAGCTGGTTCTGAGAGTGCCAAAGGACAAAAACAAAAACAGAAAGGGAAATAGGAGGAAAGTAGTGCAGTCAAGATGATAAATGATGCGATGAGAATAAGAAACAAGAAGGAGCGAAGACTTCTCCCTCCTCCAGTGTTCCTTTCCCCCTCTAGTGTGCCTGTTGGCAGAATCGAGGAGGGAGCAGCTGTCAAAGAAGAAACATGGTTTACAAAGTCTAAGTCTTAGCTTCAGGAATCAAAGTATAAATAAAGGCTTAAATAAAGAGAGATTAGGAGTTGAGAAATAATAGCTTCCAAATGGTCATATGTATCAAGTGTCCTAAGTTCTTTTACACCTCTTCTAGGTGTACACCTCTTACACCTCTTCTAGGACTCAATCTTAAAGAACTACTTAGAAACTTAAAGAAAATTTATGACCAGAGATACTTTCTATGGTATTGAGTATAAGAGCAAAGACTTAAAAAACAGCCTAAATCTTTAAACAAGGGGAAGTAGCAAAATAATTTATCACACGTTTATATAATAGAATACTGCATGATCATTAGAAATGCTGACCACAGAGATTTTTTTTATGATATGACAAATAATTGAGGTAAAGGTGAATATTCTATAACAGATTAGGGTAAATATTTATATGATGCAGCACAGTAAGTGAAAAAAATAGCAGATTAAATAAGAGACGATTATCTCCCTCTCTCAGGTAACAGCCCAGCTAGATTGGGTTTGTAGGGCTACTCAACATCAAGGGGTCATTTTGGTTCTCACATTTGTTTACCTTATTACTCAGTTATTTATTAAGGTATTTTCCTGGTTGGCATTTCAGCTATTGACAAGGTAAAAGATGTCATAATGTTGGAAAAGCAGCTAATCTTTGGGTTGCTTTTGAGACACTGCCACAATATAAGACAGTAGTTTTTAGTTGTTAAAATAAATAATAAATAAAGAGAACTGCATTTGTAATAAAACTATTCAACTAAAAGGACTTTATTTTTATTTTTACTTTTGTTTTAGGCTCAAGGGTAAATGTGCAGGTTTTTTATATGGGTAAATTGCATGTCATGAGGGCTTGGTGTACAGATTATTTCATCATTTAGGCAATCAGCGTAGTACCCGATAGGTAGTTTTTTGATCCTCTGTCTACTCCCACCTTGTGCTCTTAAGTCATGTGTTCATGTGTACTCAATGTTAAGCTTCCACTTACAAGTGAGAAAATGTAGTATTTGGTTTTCCGTTCATTCATTAGTTTGCTTAGGATAATGGCCTCTAGTTCTATCCATGTTGCTGCAAAGAACATGATCTTGTTCTTTTTATGGTGGCATAGTGTTCCATGGCATATATGTACCATATTTTCTTTTTTTAGTCTGCCATTGATGGGCATTTAGGTTGATTCCATGTCGTCGCTATTATAAATAGTGCTATGACGAACATATGCATGAATGTGTCTTTATGGTAGAATAATTTATATTCCTTTGGGTATGTACCAAATAATGGGATTGTTTGGTTGAATGATAATTCCTTATTAAGTTCTTTGAAAAATCACCAAATTGCTTTCCACAATGGCCAAACTAATTTACATTCCCAGCAGCAGTGTGTGTAAGCATTCCCTTTTCTCTGCAACCTCATCAGCATATTTTTAGACTTTGTAATTTTTTTATTCTGTCTGGTGTGAGATGGTGCCTCATTATGGTTTTGATTTGCATTTCTCTAATGATTAGTGATTTTGAGTGTTTTTTTCATATGCTTGTTGGCCACATGTATGTACTCTTTCAAAAAGTATCTGTTCACATCCTTTGCCCTCTTTTTAATAGGGTTTGTGTGTTTTTTGCTTCTTAAGTTCTTTATAGATTCTGGCTATTATACATTTATTAGATGCATAGTTTGCAAATATTTATCCCATTCTATAAGTTGTATGTTTACTCTGTTTATTCTGTTTTGCTGTGCAGACGTTCTTTAGTTTAATTAGTCCCACTTGCCAATTTTTGTTTTCGTTGCAATTGATTTTGGCATATTAATCCTGAAATCTTTGCCAGATCCTGTGTCAAAAATGGTATTCTCCAAGTTTTCTTCCAGGGTTTTTAAAGTTTTAGGTTTTACATGTAAGCATTTAATTCATCTTGAGTTTTTTTTTTTATATGGTGTAAGGAAGTAATCCAGTTTCAATCTTCTGCATATGGCTAGGCAGTTATCACAGCACCATTTATTGTATAGAGAATCCTTTCCACATGGCGTATTTTTGTCAAATTTGTCAAAGATCAGATGGTGGTACATGTGCAGCTCTCTATTCTTTTCCATTGGTCTATGTATCTGTTTTTGTAACATTACCATGCAGTTTTGGTTACTCTATCCCTTTAGTATAGCGTGAAGTTGGATAATGGAATATCTCTGGCTTTGTTCTTTTTAATTAGGATTGCTTTGGTTATTTGGGCTTTTTGGCTCCATATGAATTTTAAAATAGTTTTCTCTAATTCTGTGAAAAATGACATTGGTATTTGGTAAAAATAGTATTGAATCTGTAAATGGCTTTGAGCAGTATGGCCATTTTAACAATATCGATTATTCCTATCCATGATTATGGAATGTTTTTCCATTTGTTTGTGTCATCTCTGATTTCTTTCAGCAGTATTTTATATTTCTTTCTGTAGAGATCTTCTGCCTTTCTAGTTAGCTGTATTCTTAGATATTTTATTCTACTTGTGGCTGCTGGAAATGGGATTGCATTATTCATTTGGCTCTCAGCTTCAACATAATTGATATATAGAAATGCTACTGATTTTTATACATTGAAACTTTACAGAAGTCATATATCAGTTCTAGGAGCCTTTTGGTGGAGTCTTTAGGGATTTTTAGGTATAGAATCACATCATCTGCAAAGAGAGATAATTGGACTTCCTCTAGTCTCATTTGGATGCCTTTTATTTCTTTCTCTTTCCTGTGCACTGGTTAGGACTTCCAGTACTATATTGAATAGAAGTCACAAGAGCAGGCATGCTTGTCTTGTTCTGGTTTTCAAGGGGGATGCTTTTAGCTTTTGCCTATTCCATATGATGTTGGCTGTGGCTTTTTTCATAGATGGCTCCTATTATTTTGAAGTATGTTCCTTTAATGCCTAGTTTGTTGAGAATTTTCAACATGAAGGGGTGTTGAATTGTATTGAAAGACTTTTCAGCATCTATTGAGATGATCATGTGGTTTTTTGCTTTTAGTTCTGTTTATGCGATGAATCGCATTTATTGATTTGTATTGATATGTTGAGCCATACTTGCATTCCAGAGGTAAAGCCTACTTGATTGTGGCAGATTAGCTTTTTGAAGTGCTGCTGAATTTGGTTTGATAGTATTTTGTTGAGTATTTTTACATTTATGTTCATCAAGGATATTGGTCTGATGTTTTCTTTTTCCATTGTGTCTCTGTCTGGTTTTGATATCAGGATTATGCAAGCCTCATGAAATTAATTAGGGAAGAGTCCCTCCTCCTGAATTTTTTGGAATACTTTCAGTAGGAGTGGTAACAACTCTTTATACATTTGGGAGAAACTGTCTGTGAATCCATCTGGTCCTGGACACTTTCTGATTGGTAGGCTTTTTATTACTGAATCAATTTCAGAACTCATAATTCATCTGGTCAGGGATTTAATTTCTTCCTGGTCGAGTCTTGGGAGGTTGTAGGTTTCCAGGAATTTATCAATTTTTTTTCTAGGTTTTACAGGTTGTGTGCATAGAGTGTTCATAGCTGTCTCGGAAGGTATTTGGTATTTCTGTGAGTTTGGTGATTTTTTTTTTTTTGTCTTCTGCCAGCTCTGTGGTTGGTTTGATCTTTTTTCTCAGGTTTCTCTAAGTGTGACAGTAGATTGTTAATTTGAGATCTTTCTAGCTCTTTGATGTAGGCATTAAGAGCTATAATCTTCCCTCTTAACACTGCTTTACCTGTGTCCCAGTGATTTGAGTATGTTGTATCTTCTCATCAGTTTCAAATAATTTCTGGATTACCATCTTAATTGTATTGTTTACCTAAATGTCCTTTAGGTAGATGTAAGTTGATTAATTTCCATGTAATTGTATGGTTTTAAGTGATTTTCCTAGTATTTATTTATACTTTTATTGCACTGTTGTCTGAGAGTGTGTTTGCTGTGATTTCAGTGTTTTATTTTTTTATTTGCTGAGGATTGTTTTATGTCTGATTGTGTGATCAATATAGAGTATGTGCTATCTGCAGATGAGAAGAATGTATATTCTGTGGTTTTGGGGTGGAGCATTCTATTGATGTCTGTTAGTCACATTTGGTCAATTGTCATGTTTAGGTCTCAAATATCTTTGTTAATTTTCTGCCTCAATGATCTATTACTGTCAATGATGTGTTGAAGTCTCCCACTATTATTGTGTTCTATTCTAAGTCTTTTTGTAGGTCTCTAAGAACTTTATGAATCTTGGTTCTCCTGTGTTTTATATATATAACATATATATTTAATTTGATTTACACACACTAAGAAAAGTTAGGTCTGCTTGTCAAATTGAACCCTTTACCATGGTGTAATGCCCTTCTTGTCTTTTGATCATTGTTGCTTTACAGTACGTTTTGTCTGAAATTAGTTATCAAATATCTTTGTTAGTTTTTAGGTCTCAAATATGAGTAATTAGGTCTCAAATATTTTTGCTAACACCTGCCTTCAGTTTCTCATTTGCTTGGTAGATTTTTCTATCTCCTTTTTTTTCAGTTTATGGTTGTCATTGCATGTGACATTGGTCTCTTGAAGACAGGATACACTTTGGACTTGCTTCTTCATTCAACTTGCCACTCTGTTCCTTTTAATTGGGGCATTTACCCTGTTTATCTTCAACATTGATATTGGCATGTGTGGGTTTGATACTGCCATTGTGTTGTTAGCTGGTTGTTATACAGACTTGATTGTTTGGTTGCTTTATAGTGTCAATGGACTATGTACTTAAATGTGTTTTTGTGGTGACCATTAATAGTCTTTTTTTAAATTTCTGTATTTAGTACTCCTTTAAGGATCTTCTTTAAGGCAGTTCTGGTGGTAATGAACTCTGCTGGCATTTGCTTCTTTGAAATGGATCTTATTTCTTCCTAGCTTATGAGGCTTAGTTTGGCTGGATATGAAATTCTTGGGTGGAATTTCTTTTCTTTAAGAATACTGAAAATACATCCCCAATCGCTTCTGGCTTGTATGGTTTCTGCTGAAAGTTCTACTGTTAGCCTGATGCGGTCCCCTTTGTAGATGACCTTACTGTTCCCACTAGCTGCATTTAACATTTTTTCTTTCATTTTGGCCTTGGAGAATCTGATGACTCTGTCTTGGGAATGTTACCAGTGGCAAATATTTAAATTACCAGCGGCAAATCCATGCGTGTCTGCAGCAACCTCAATTCTTGCCTAGTCAGGTTTTTTAATTTGATTGAGGGGCATAAGGGAGAAAAAGAGACCAAGGCAAGTTTCAGAGCAGGAGTGGAAGTTTATTTTAAAAGGCTTTAGAACAAGAAAGAAAGGAAAGTATGCTTGGAAGAGACTTAGTGAATGGCTTAAATAACAAGTGTTGTGTTTAACCTGGATCCTAGGACTCTATAGGCTGGCCCCTTTGTTGTGATTTTTCCCTTAGGATGGGCTGCCTGCATGCATGGTGTGCTTTTTGCCCTTGGGAAGTGAGCATGCACAGTGTGTTTAAGAAGTTGTACGTATGTTCATCTGAGATTCTCCTCACTTTTCCGGTGGATTGCTGACAGAAGGTCATACCCTGCCATTTTGTCTCTTAATGTGCATGCCTGGGCTCGCTAGCCTATTACCTGAGATTTTATTGGAAGCCCTTTTTGCTACTCCGTGGCACCTGAATTCAATTAACACTTTAACGTTAACAGCTGTGGATCATCAGGAAATGGCCTCTCCCTGGTGCTGGTTGCCACTGTATGACTTTTTAGAGAGGCAATGTGGTAATTGCCAAACCATTGCTGACATTCCTAGGTTTGGGGAAGAGTACTTTCCTGCGCTGCTCCTGTCTGTCTAACTACCCATAACAGGAACAGTCATCTTATATAGTATCTCACAAGGATTCTCTGCATTTGTTCAATTTGAATGATTACCTCTTTAGCGAAGTTAGGGTAATTTTTATGAATAATATTCTCAAAAAAGTTTTAAAGTTGCTTGCTTTCTCTGCTCTTTCAGGGATGCCAATTAGTCATAGATTTGGTGGGTTTATGTAATCCCATATTTCTCATAGGTTTTATCTTTATTTTTTTCTTTATTTTTTGTCTGACTGTGTTATTTCAGAGACCAGTCTTCAAGCACTGAGATTCTTTCCTCAGCCTGGTCCATGTTGCTTTTAGTACTTGTGATTGTGTTATGAAATTATTGAAGTGAGTTTTTCATCTCTATCAGATCACTGCTTTTGTTTCCTTTTTTTTAATGACTGTTGCGGGAAGTCAGGGACCCCAAACGGAGGGACAGGCTGAAGCCATGGCAGAAGAACATAAATTGTGAAGATTTCATGGACATTTATTAGTTCCCCAAATTAATACTTTTATAATTTCTTATGCCTGTCTTTACTGCAATCTCTGAACATAAATTGTGAAGATTTCATGGACACTTATCACTTCCCCAATCAATATTCTTGTGATTTCCTATGCCTGTCTTTAATCTCTTAATCCTGTCATCTTCGTAAGCTGAGGATGAATGTCGCCTCAGGACCCTGTGATGATTGCGTTAACTACACAAATTGTTTAAACAATATGAAATCTGGGCACCTTGAGAAAAGAACAGGATAACAGTGATGTTCAGGGAACAAGGGAGATAACCTTAAAGTCTGGCTGCCTGTGGGCCAGGTGGAACAGAGCCACATTTCTCTTCTTTCAAAAGCAAATAGGAGAAATATTGCTGAATTCTTTTTCTCAGCAAGGAACATCCCCAAGAAAGAGAATGCGTTCATAAGAGGAGGCCTCTGAAATGGCCACTTTGGGAACGTCTGTCTTTTACAGTTGTAGATAAGGGAGGGATGAAATAAGCCCCGGTCTCCCGTAGCACTCCCAGGCTTATTAGGACGAGGAAATTCCCACATAATAAATTTTGGTCAGACCGGTTGTCTGCTCTCAAACCCTGTCTCCTGATAAAATGTTATCAATGACAATGTGTGCCCGAAACTTCATTAGCAATTTTAATTTCGCCCTGGTCCTGTGATCTCACCATGCCTCCATTTGCCTTGTGATATTTTATTACCTTGTGAAGCATGTGATCTCTGTGACCCACACCCTATTCATACACTCCCTCCCCTTTTGAAAATCACTAATAAAAACTTGCTGGTTTTATGGCTCAGGGGCATCACGGAACCTGCCGACATGTGATGTCTCCCCCGGACACGCAGCTTTAAAATTTCTCTCTTTTGTACTCTTTCCCTTTATTTCGCAGACCGGCCGACACTTAGGGAAAATAGAAAAATACCCACGTGAAATATCGGAGGCTGAATTTCCCCTGATAAATGACTATTTCTTCTTTTATCTCTTGTATTGTTTTATTGCCATCCTTCAATTTTCTGGATTGGATTTTTACTTTCTCTTGAATGTCAGTGGTCTAGATTTGTATAACAGATAAACCAGTGTGTTAAAAAGCTAACCATCCTTCCAAATTTAAGTTTTTGCTACCAACAGATTATAAAATATTATTTGGAAGCTTCCTAGACTTTTCAAATCCACAATAAAGTTTTATTTATATGCATATGTCTATACTGAATTATCAAATATTTAACTAAATTTAATGCATATTAATAGTTGACACATCTTATGCCCTTTTTATGCCCTGTTGTATGTATAAAGTCTGTGATGTCAATGGACTACTTACCATTAGATTTATTGTATTTAAGAGTCAATAGACTAGTGATGCATATAGTTAATGTTAAGACAAACAGGTACAAATAATAACCTCCATCTGAGGCAAAAATTGTTAGAAAAAAATTCCTAAACATTATTTTAAAAAAGAAAGAAAGTGAGACAAAATATTTTATTGCAGAAGCTAAGCATTTAGATAAATTGTGGAGAAATGCCAATAGGTTTTCTCTTTTTCTTTGTTATTTCCCTTTTTAAATTTCTTTGGTTTTGCAATAAATTTTTGCAAATTTTTTATTGAATCCTTAAGTGACAAAAAGTTTTAATACAGGTCTTTCATTTTGCAACGTCAACTTCTAATTTACTGAACTCTCATTTGCATATTCTAATGAAAAACTTTTCTTGTTTTTTATCCATTAAGTTTGGTCCTTATTCCTCACCAAATTCACTAACACATCAATGTAGAAGGTTATCATTGTTTTTTCTATTGCTACCTGGGACAAAAAAGAAATGAAGGTAGTAATCTAGAAAAATTATCTTTTTTCTCTCAATTTTCTATTCGGTTTGTGAGGGTTGTGTTAAATTTGATTTGTGTAGGTGACTTATTTCTTTAAAGATGTGATTAAAAAAAAATAAAGATGTGGTTTGTATAATAGTTGTGAAGTAAGACTGCTTGGACCCTCGTCTGAATTCACACTTTCAGGCTAGGTCAACTTAGCCTGAAACTTACTAACCTGTCAATGAGTCAGTTTTCCCTGTAAAAAGGAGACAATAATAGTAGCTCTTTCACCACTTTATTATGAGAATTAAATTTGTTTATAATTGTAAAGAGTATGTTGCAGGGTACATTATCAATACATTTTAAGCATTCTGATTACAAAAATATGATATGCTTTTGAAATTCAAAGAATGAAAATATAAAATACAGAAAGCTGGT
The DNA here is from genome assembly GCF_006542625.1 of Nomascus leucogenys. Taxonomy (NCBI): domain Eukaryota; kingdom Metazoa; phylum Chordata; class Mammalia; order Primates; family Hylobatidae; genus Nomascus; species Nomascus leucogenys. The sequence goes on along the minus strand of NC_044386.1, from coordinate 18,454,446 downwards.
TGAAGTTACTTGATTTAATTAAAAGAATATTCTAGTAAAACATTTTATAGAGATATTTGGATTTAATGTCCAAAGAAACAACCATTAATATATCTGGTGATTTATAATTCTTTCCAAATTTATGCTTTATGTTAGTTTAAAGATTTTATTTTTTTATTTTTGAAGGTTTACCTTAGTTTAGGCCTAAGTTAAGAAAGCTTAAAATCAGATAAACTCTGGATATAGTCTAGAACTATAACATTTCCAAACTATCATTATCAAGACTTATTAATAAAATATAACTTTATTTGCTAAAAAAAATAGCTTACAAACATGTAAATTATCTGTTTTAAATGGTTATTGTGATTTCAAATATTTTATAAACCTATAAACTCTTAATCCTTAGTCAATAGTTTGGTTTCTGATGATATTTAACCTGACAATTCCTAGTAATTCCTGGCAGGCTAATAAGTTTCTCAACAACAAAAACAGAATAAAGCATGGTGCAAAGACAGCTCTCCCTGGATTAGCTCTCATTTCCTCAATGTCTCAAATCAGATAAAAAGTAATTCACTAATGTCACAAACCATTGTTTTATCTTAAATGAAATAAATATTTTCTTTCCTTGATTGAATGCAGGTGAGCGTCACCTAAAGACATTTCTGATTTAATTATAAATGAATATGTGTCTTAAGGAAAGGTCATTTCTGAAAATAACTGGATTGAAAGGTCTTTATTATTGTCTATGATGATAGGATTTAAGTTTCAAAATCTGACACTTAAAATATTCCTGACCAAGAGAGGGAAAACAAACACTACCATCAAATATTATTATTGACAACATTTCTATCCAGATAAAATTATATTTTTATTTTTTAAAGCAGTTATTGACAGAATATTTCTTACAGCTTCTCCTCTCCCTGACAGATAATACCTATGCTATTATTATTACATTGTTCTTTTTCACTGACATCACTATTCCTAGGGAGCTGATTTTTTCATAAACTCTTGTAAATTTTTTTTAAAAAGCTGTTAGGATATTAATACCATAGAGCAGTAGAGAAAATTTTACTAAGTTGCTTGGTCCTTCCTTAACATTTGTGAGGATTAGAATATCTACAGGAATTACATAGATAAAAAGGTGTGTGAACAAATCAGTTTATTTCAGAGAAAATGAGTTATAATTTATTCTTAAACTTTTTAGTCACGAAGTCATCATCAGGATAAGATTTATGAAGTAATCCAATTCCACTAATAAAACTGTTGTTGTTAATTTACTAAGTCCTTTTCTAAGTGCTTTAAGTCAGTTCTCACAGAAGTTCTGTAAATGTTAGCAGATTATAATCTGTATTTTATTGATGAGTAAACTGGAACATAAAAAAGTGAGAACACTTGCTGGACCTCACTCAGCTAATCAGTAGTGGCTGTGCAGCAAACTCTGCCTTTGGCCTCTTATAACTAGAGGATGTTGATATTCTCACAAAGAAATCAGCCCAAATATTGTTTGTTCTGTATCAGGATGCAGCTGTGGAATTGGATTCTGCAGTGGCTTTGTGAACACAGCTCCGATCACTGAGATTTTGCAAGTATTTAATACTTCATAATCTTTTCAAAAACAACATATTGTTTAGCTTTTGGGGATGGAGGGCAGCTCAGTGTACACCATGAAATAATAATGTATCATCTGTATGTGCATTGACTGTAAATACCTAGAAATTGTTCCTACATGCCAGTATTTCTTGTTCCATCACTGGTGGTGACTATCTTGTGATACAAAGAAATCAGGTGCATTGTGCATAAAGGGCATCTCAAGTAATGCTTTTGGCCTGCCTTATGAATTGGGCTAGATGAATAGCCATTTCTAGGTCTTTGCATTTAATTTTCAAAATTAGGTTTCTCCATTGTACACATGACTTTTCTGCCTTTACTCTCTTTCCTAGATTGTATTTGTTTTCTTTTTCATGATCCAGTTTATCCATCATATCCAGCCAAGGTAAATCTAGATATTGAGTTACTTAGAATTAAATTGATTAGGTTTTAAAAATCCTATTTGACAAATTCCCATGTCAAAATGATGTAACCTAATACTAAGAATACAAGATTCAGCAATTCTCATCAGGTGAATTTTATCCTTATTTGGAACTCTAAACACAGCCACAGAGGAGTCAGATATGAAAAACACAATTAACTGAATATCAAATGTAGATAATTAGAATTCTAGTAAAATATTAGCAAATGAAAAAGCATCTTTTAACTAATTAAACAAGTTGACTATCAATGGTATATTTATGTGAAATATATGGAAAACAATACTTTTACCCATTACAATGTATTGTGTTATTTTTCTTAATTACCTTCTACTTTAACTGGAAGAGCAAATTCTGTTTAAATAATCTTAGATTGGATGAAACAAAAGCACAGAAGGTGGTGACCTGAGAGCACATAAATTCTCATCAGTTTTCTCCTTAATTGACTGCTCAGTCCCTGTCCCTGAACTTTACCCTCTTCTCAGTTTGATAAATTACTTGAATAACATAATTTCTTAAACGAATTTTTATTTCCTGCCTATAAACCTCTAATAAATTTCAGGTGGTGTCTAAGTGCTTACTACTTATCTCTACATACATATATACAAATACTGAAACTCATGACATGCACTAAACTGAACTAATAACTAGATACTCATCATCTCCTATTTTTAAAATTTTCTTTTTCATCACTTATACATTTGGTTTAGCCACAAAATAAACTAGACATTCTTCTAGACTTTTCCTTTTATTTCACTTCCTTATATTTAGCATCATCAAAAATGGTGCAATCTCTGCAATGCATTTTGAGTCTGTCAACTCTTCTTTATTCTCATTAATAATACATTAATGGTCATTTGTCATTTTGCTCCAGAAGTGCTGCAATGTTCCCCAATTGATCTCGTCGTTCAGCTTAGTCTCCTGAATTCATCTTACCTGGTGAGCAGAGGTCCTGGGATAGACTTCAAAAGTCACCTTCATTTCTTATTTTTCACAATTAATTAAGAAACATCATTCATTACAAGACTATTTTCAATTACTAAAATAAAAACTCATTCACACATCTTTTAAACCACACTGAGCTCTTTTGACTTTCACTTATTTTATTCAAAATGAAGAGAAGCTGATACATCTTTTTTATTATTTTATATGATACTGACTTGATAATTCTCTGCAGCCATGCTTGATAGACAGTAATCTCTTCTTAATTAAATGCATAGCATTTACATTTTAAATTCCTATAACAGGTCTTTTGATGATAGTGCCCTAGAACTGAGAAACTTTTAAAATAAGTGGATGTTTATTATCATCTTATTTGTTTTTTCAATGTTAATAAGAGTCATAGAAACTAATAGAATATAAATGAGGACTTTATGCCATTTGAGAAGTTTGAGTGAAAATAATATAAAAATATACGTTCAAATAAATACTTTCACAAGAGCATTCAAATACCAGACACAGACTCACAGAGAATAGCTTAATATTGTGTCATTCAAAATGAATAGTTAAAATAAAATGTAATTGCATAGAATGCTGTTTAATTTGTAACTGCCCAAGCAATTATTTCAGATTTGTCCCATCTCAAATATGTGAATTTTTATTTTACAGCGAAAAAGGCTTTGCCATTATCCCACATAAATATGTATACCAACTATGGTTTTTTGAGAAAATTAAAGAGTTTTTTATAGTTTTTTTTTTATTAGTTCTATTATTACTGGTTAAACTAAATATCTGAAAATATGTTTAAACTTATTTTTTATTGGGCAGGCCACATGGCTAGAGAGTAAGAAATACAATTAAAATATCACTCTAGCATAGAAAATAAATGGTAAATGGCATTTGTTTGATGCCATTTGGTATATCAGATGATACCTGGTAATACTTCATTGGTATATCAGAAGGTTAGAAAATCATCAAACTGGATCTTAATATATTGGTAAAATATTTCATCATTATGAAGATATGAAAATATATAAAATTTTGTAAAACAGAATATTTGAGTAGAAAGATACCTAAACCTGTTGATAGTATAAACATTTGTATAATTTTATCTGTTTAAACTGGCAAATAATATATATATATAATCAGTTATAATATTTATGTAGCCCGTTTAACTACTTTGAATGTTACTCCTGTGGTTTTGTAGCTCATGATTAGCAAATCAGTTTATGTGTGTGTATGTGTATATATATATACATATATATACATATATACAAAACATATATATTCATTGTGATTATAAGTCTCATGAAATTAATTAGATTTTAAATTGCTTAAATATGTTTTTATAGTTTTAAGGAGCAAACAATACATAATCTATTTTAATAATTAACTGATTAAGTATTATATTTATTTACTACCACATAAAAGTTAATATTGACTATAAAGTATGCCATCACTAATTTGTTCAACTGCAATTTTACATAGTAAAGTATATTTTGATCAGTTTTGTACAGATAAAATATCATGTAATATTTGAGTCAACATAAAGATTACATCATAGTATTTATTTTTGTCATTTATAAATTTAGTTTTGGTGAATGAAATAATTTTCTTAGCTGAAATTTTAATTGCTAATTTATAAATAACATATTTAGTAACAATTAAACATGTTAATATGTTTGGCAAGCATAATAAATTAAGAAATTGTAATTGAATTAAAAACTTTACTGAGATTATTTCAACACTTAAAAAACACTGAATATGTTTAAGTGCCAAATTCTCACCATAATTTAAAGCTTAATGATTTATTTGATGCTGAATTAATTTTTCCTTTGATACATTTGTCCTCTTTATATATCTTTTCTCCATTCTCCAATAGAAACTTAGACAAGGTCACAAATAACTTTTTTATTAATTTTAATATAATAGCTTGTATAAGTTATTAATCTCAATTCTATTTCCCAGTTTATGCACCCATTTCTTGAATCTCTTCCCTGACCCTTACTGTTACTTCTGTGACACTGAAATATCCTAGTTCTCTTGGGATGAAGAACACTTTGGCAAAAATCAGTTGTCTTTTGGGAGGTTAGTTGAGTGAAATTGGTATTTGAAGGATAGACATAGTGCTGTTTCTGTCACTTATAAAACAACTCTCTTAAAATTATTACCTATACCACAAATTCAACCTGTCCAGATTCAATGGCCATAATTTCCTTGGGAAATCCTTTTTTAGTCACGTGTTCTTCATTGGCTGGTGGTGTAATATTTTATCTATTCCCCCAGAGCTGACATCAGGAGATGTTTTATCATTTTCATCATTTTATCTTTTACAATGGATCATCAAAATTTACGTTATTTGCCAGGTGTGGTGGCATATGCCTGTAATCCCAAAACTTTGGAAGGCCAAGGCAGGAGGATTGCTTGAGCCCAGGGCTTCAAGACCAGCCTGGCATACCTGATGAGACCCTGTCTCTACGAGAAAATAATAATAATTTAAAAAGTCATCCAGGCATGGGGACATGACTATGGTTTCAGCCAGTCAGGAGGCTGAGGAAGGAGGGTCACTTGAACACCAGAGGCTGAGGCTGTAGGGAGCTATGTTCATACCACTGCACTCCAGCCTGGGTGACAGAGCAAGACCCTATGTCAAAAAAAATGTGTTTTATTTTCTGTAAAATACTGATGAATAATACTTGTGTCTTGTTCTAGTCCTGCTAAATGTCATTATTACATTCTACTTAACTTTTCTCACTAGTCAAAGATCTACTTGAATACAGTCTTTTTTCTCTTCCTGCATAACAATACAATGAAAAATATTAAATCAGTGCTTTCTGTGTCACATATTCTGTGTTACAATATCTTATTGCTCAGTATTAAAAATCAAAAGGTCTGTGTTATTAAGAAATTAAATTTAAATGTTCTTAAACTTTCACCACAATATTAACTATTCTTCCCATTATAACAACACACTTCCCTCATAGGTCAACTTCCTCACGCTTCTCTTATCCAATTACCCCTTTCCATGAGAAATGATTTTCATTTCCAGAGGAATATCCTTTTTTATGTTAATACCCTGATCCATTCTCTCTATCCATCTATAACTTAGATACATATTTAATAACCTTCAACATTTTTAAGATCAAAGAAATTTACTTTTTAATTAAAACTTATAATCTCTTAATTGATAGCAAGGAATCTATTCTCAGATCTATTCATATATGCTAATACTGTCTAACCAACATGAATGAAATTTACTGATAAGAAGCAGCATTTCTTTAACTACCAGTTGTCTTTCAGTTTTCCACATACAAAAAATAACACTGAGCATGGAGTATCTATGTAGATATAGATAGATAATTTTAACATTAAAACATTTTAGACAATAAAGTACAAATGCATCTGGTAATTTTGCAACTTATTCCCAATTATTTTTTTACTTACACAGAAAATAATTTCTCCTCCAGAAAATAAACAGGAATCTAACATTAGGTCAAATGAGTCTAATAAATCTTTCATTTAGTTTTGACATCGTTTATATATTTTTATAATATATTATTTCATACTTCATGTTAAATATATAGTAATCATCGTAATGAAATAATGTAATATAATTTTTTTCTAAACATCTCCAACAGATATTCCTCTAAGGTTTTTTAAAATTATTTTTATAATTATGTTGACAATCGTTGTACTGGAAAAATTCTACCAATTATTACTTATTATAATTGCTGTCTATGTGTGGAAGTTATCTTGCTTATATTCCTCATAATTGATTTCCTCAAGCTATGTATTATTTCAAATATATTTATGAAGTCCACAACTCTGTGTCAGTCCTTATTCTACATGTGGATATACAGAGATACAAATAAAACTGTCATGGTCCTTGACCTGCAGGAAAATTAAAGAGATTCTTTATGCCTTAGTTTGAAGAGCTCTAAAATGGAGATCATAATACCAACCTCGTAAGTGTATTTTGAGTAACAACTGATTTAATGCAATGAGGGGCATAGAATTTTATCTCGTGCATAGAATACATTGAATAAATGTTAGCTTATTTCAATGCAACCTGAACTGGCACCAGGATTTTTGATGGCCAAATTATAGGGGAGACTCATTTGAATTTATATTTAACTAAATATTCTTAATGTCTTTGCATATATATTTGGGTTGTTAATACAATTTATGTAGTTGATTTATTTATACAAGGTTTTCGTATTTCACAATATTTTTTGTCCTTACAGTCAGGCTTTTGTTTGTTTGTTTGTTTGTTTTTTACTGAGATTGAATTTTGATTTAGTGGACACAGACTTTCTCTCAATTTTGCTTAATATCCATATTTGATCAGCTTTCTATCTATGTCAGTATATGAATCATGAATCACAAATGCAATAATCATAAATTACAGGGGTGATGAGTTTATAGAGCGCTTCTAAATTTTGCTAGAAATTTATCTTGAGTTTCACATTAATTTTCCCATAGGATCATTTGATCATGGAGTATTAATTAAGGCTATGTTGAGTGTCCATGAATATTATTTTCTCTGGAACAAATTTCTTTGATTGTTGAAAGGGCTACTATAAGTGAATGTCAAATAGAAATTTAAACTCATTGTCACTACATTTTTGAAGATTTCATGTTATATTATAATTAGATTAACATGATTAATAATTTAGTGTTACTGAATCCAATTTAGTTCACATGGGTTAATGCATTTTATAGACATTTTTGCACAGTATTATTTTAATAACCTACTCCACTGTTATATAAACCCATGTCATCTTCTTATAAAATATTTTTTCTATTTAAACTGTCTTTTTTCTTCTTAACAATTTCCTAAACTACATGTGTAACTTATGGTACTGGAATAACTAAATTGAAAAAAAAAAAGTCTTTTAAGTGTATCTTATGCAAGGATAAAGATAATCTTTCCCCCAAAGAAATAATTCCATCTTATAACATAGGATATCATTTTTAAAAATATTGCATGTGAAATATTAATGTTTATTTAAATGCAAAATATGTACACTAGTCAAATAAATTGAGAATTAGAGTTAGGCAACGTTAAACAGATTTCCTCTGTGCAGGATTTTCAGTGCCTGTAACAGTAATACAAAATGAAATCATCCAGCAGGAGATGTGGTAGTTTCCATTTTCCTTACTGAACCCAGGAATCACGGAAAAACGTTCTCATTTTCATTCCTTCAGAGATTATCTCTCAGGATTTGGTTTCTCCAAATTTCACTTGGAAAATTCTGGCTTAGAAGAGTATTAACTTAAAATTGCCTTCGGGTCTTCTCTAGCAAGCGAAAAATATAGATGTATGTATGCAGACACTCAAACTCAAATCACTCTCAATGAATTTCCATCTATTTAAGAAGATTTGGGCCGGGCGCGGTGGCTCACGCCTGTAATCCCAGCACTTTGGGAGGCCGAGGCAGGCGGATCACGAGGTCAGGAGATAGAGACTATCCTGGTTAACACGGTGAAACCCGTCTCTACTAAAAATACAAAAAATTAGCCGGGCGTGGTAGCGGGCGCCTGTAGTCCCAGCTACTCAGCAGGCTGAAGCAGGAGAATGGCATGAACCCGGGAGGCAGAGCTTGCAGTGAGCTGAGATCGTGCCACTGCACTCCAGCCTGGGCGACAGAGAGAAACTGTGTCTCAAATAAAAAAAAAATAAAAAAAAAAAAGATTTGATCATTATTACAAAACTTGAAAACAGAAGGAATAAACAGGTTCATATAAATGTACAAATAGCAGTTAGCATCAGTATAGGTTTTATATATTGGAAATTATTGCAAAAATACATGATAAAACTTTAAAAATAGAATTTTGCAGGGGGATAGAACATTTTTTTTCTCATTAAAGCATTTTCCTGTGATAAAATTCCGTCGTTATTTGGAAGGTTCCACAAATGTCCATTAGCAATGTGAAGGGAAACATTTTTGAAAGCACTAATTTTATTATCTTTAATGCATAGTTGCATTATTGTAATATGTAAATATTTGGGAAAAAAGACGTTGTTAAATGAGTACTTTTGTGTAATTTCCAGTTTCTCAGAGTTTAATGTGAGCTTTTCTCATCTGTTACAACAAAACAGGAGCTTTAAGCGGGCATATTTATTCTCCTAAACTTTTCTAACCAATTTATTCAGTCACCTTTGTTCACTTTGTATTGTTTCTTAAATTATAACAGCTTAGCTTAAATTATAAGCTAGGCCTACCTACTTATTATTCGTACGTACATAGTATTTTATTTGTTATGGAAATGAAAAAATTGGTACAGAGTGCTATAATTTTAAATTCAGTCATACATTGTTTTAGTCTGCACATTTTTGCCTTAATTTCACACACTATACAAGTCACGAGTAAAAGAAAAGCTCATAATTACTGCACAGACACAGAAAAATAGGCCAGATGTAGTGCTGAACATATGTGGTTTGTGGCTCATCAGATTGTTATTAATTGCATAGTAAAGACAGACTAGTTAGAAGAAAAGACATTTTAATTATTTTATCAAATAGGACAAGACATCCAAAGCTACTGGAACTAAAATGCAGAGATAATATAAACTGTACAATTATGTACTTTTCAGGTGATAAATACATATCTATGGTATTGAAGCATAAAGTCACAGCAAGAATTTTTGGATGGTTATATTTACCTTTTTTATGCACAGTGAGAAAAACACTCTGAGAGACTAGATGACCCAATTTTTCTTCTTTTTTATGCCCTCAAAATATTTTGTGCATTTCATCAGCACCCCTATTCATATGAAGTACATGTTGGCCTAAAATAAATGCCAGAATATCAAGATAAATTCTAAAGATGCAATATCAGCATCTCAAAAATGGGACGCAAGTGCCTGTGTTTTCACAAGTAAAATGGCCAATTTTTAAAAGAATATATATCTTTGTTAGGGATTTAAAACCTTTGTACATATATGCTGTGTTTAAAAAAAAAAGCCATCCTTAAAAAATGAAAAAAAAAATCAGTTAAAAAGGTAAGCCACATGGTGGCTATGTTTTAGTAGAACCATGTATTGTCATTAGTTCACCCTATGGGCATGGTCCTGTTAACACAGTTGAATTTCAGTTTGAGCTGAGACATGCTTGTTATAAATTATTTTGTTCTCTTGAGGTGAAGTAAATGAAAAAGGCTGACTTATTGTATCTTCCCCTCTGAGTTATGGCTTCTGACAAACCTGCAGTCTAGCCCCAGCACTTCTAAATGGGTGACCAAACATTATGTGATTCCCCAAATTTAAGGATAGACAGTGGAGGGTAAATTCATTGCTCACTGCTCTATCTGAGCTTGAGTGTATATGGGTCAGGCTCTTAGAAAGGTTTCATTTTTCCCTGTAGAGTTTTTCTCATCTCCAAAATATGGCATTAACTTTGATAAGATCTTTGTCCTCAAAACCTTGTTCCACTTTTTAAAAGAGAAAGAACAGGTCATTCTGGATATTACACTGTATTTTTTATTTTATTTTATAATATGAGAGTTTCACAAAATAACTAGTAGTATTAGAATTTGCTTTGAAATCTTACTTTACTAATTATCTTTGTTTGCATATATTCTCTCCCTAGTTTTGTTAAAAGGCAATATGTGAAAAAGAGAAGAAAGTTAAATATTATTTTATTTTAAAAGAAAAGTATTCTGTTCTATCAAGCATCATTTATATATTTAACATATTGTATTTCTTTTGATTTATGGGCACACAAAGATTATCACCAGTACATTACTATCACTAGTATTAGATAGATAAATACTATCACTAGTATTTATTTTTTACAAAAGTGCCTTAAGAAATAAAATTTGTCCAAAAACTCCAATCTTATTATAAACTTAAAATAATTGGTTCCTATATGTTTTGGGATGTTTATTTGGAAACTCAAAAGTAAAGGAAAATTAAAGGGATCAGAAAATAAGTGCTAATAAAATTAATTAGCTATGTAAATGTAATAGTAACTTTTTTTTTTCAAAGCCTACTGGATAATGGTGTAATCGATATGCTTGTCACAATATCTACTGCTTTATCTTTGTCTTTTGTTTTTTTCTTTCTTTGATTGGTTGGTTGGTTTTTGTCTTCCCACTGAAAATGAGTTTCTTATTCTCAATTTTCTCTTTTTTCTTTCACCATTATTGTATTAGTATTAGTTTTCTATTGTTGCTTAACAAATTACCACACACTTTCAGGCTTGAAACAATCCCATTTCTTACCTCACGTTGCTGAAGGCCAGAAGTCCAGGTGGCTACACTGAGGCCTCTGCTTAGCCTCTCACACAGCTGAAATCAAAGTGCTAGCTATGTATTATACAACACACACACACACACACACACACATACACACACACACACACACACTTACACTGATGCATGTGCCTCAGTGATTTTTAAAATAAATAAACCAAAACACAGAAACTTCTACAGACTCTGCCTTCTTGGTTTAACTAAACTTGATAATTTTCCCAACGATTCTTTAAGCATTTAACTTCGTATTTGAGGAAGTCAGAAAAAAAAAAAACATTGAAGACAAATGAGCTTATAGTACAGCCCAAAATGTATATGCAATTTATTACACATTTAAGCACAAGCAAGTAAAATAAACTGTAAATAATATACATTGGCTTTGAGAATTTTCACTTCTTATGACAGAATTGATGGCATCCTTCAGTAGGCATGATTGAGTATGAGTTAATCTCTCCTTAGGGAAATATAAAATTACTGATTCTGGTAATTCTTTAGCAGGTTCACGTGTGTTGCCTCTTCGGCATCTTTATTATTCACTCTCAGTGTTTCACTGTAAAAAATGAGAAATGTTCATAATGAGGCAAAAAATTGTTTTAGTTACATTTTAAAACAACTTATAGAAACTGAAACAGTTGAATATACACGTATTCTTGTGAAGAGAATGACATAAATGCTTAGAAATTTGAAAACTGGTGTTTATTTTTATTCATGTTGACAGGGTAAAGGGTAAAATTGAAACATTTTAGCTTGTGATTTTGTTATAAGATTCTCAAATTCTTTCAACATCACTTCAACAGCATCAACAGCTTGATAATTTATAAATTTGCTAAAGAACTAGTATCATATTTGTCATAGTGCATTCATGCTGCTATAACAAAATACCTGAGACCAGGTAATTTATTTTAAAAAAATTATTTTATCACCATTTTGGAGGCTAGGAGGTCCAAGATCAAGGTGGCAGCAGGTGAAGCATATGGTGAGCACTCAAGTACTTTGCTTCCAAGATGGCGCCTTGTTGCTGCATCCTCACATGGCAGAAGGCAGAAGGGCCAATGAGGGAAAAGCTGTGTGAAGACACTTTTATGAGGGCACTAATCCCGCTCATGAGGGCGGAGCTGTCATCACTAATCATCTCCTAATGGCCCCACCTCTTAATACTATTGTATTAGAGATTAAATTTCAATGTAAATTTTGGAGGGACACAAACTTTCAAACCATAATAATTTGGCACTCTCATATTTAATACTTTCAACAGTGTTTAAAAATTTAGAATTGGTACTGCAGATACAGACACATCTCATACTGATCAAACTCCCGAGTGTTTTAGATTTTTCTTATTTAGTATTTATTTAATATGAGATCCACATATAGTAATTTAACTATTTTGATAGTATTTGCTTTGATAATCATTTGACATTAATCCAAAGCCATGCCATAAACGTTTAGAATCATTTTAATTGAACGTAATTTAACAAGGCATTGAGAAAGGCATGATCAAGTGTTTTCAATTTTACAATTTAAAAAAATGAAACCTTTAAATTACTTCAGAGACCATGGATTATTAGTAACAGCAACTGTATAAACTGTGTTTTCATTTTTTCCACAATTACTTCTCTTGATGGTGGTGGCAGTTATTATTTAATTATAGAATGTAGAAGGACAATTGATTTGACTTATAAAGGACTTTCTAAAATACAGAGGTTAATATATTTTATAAATATTTTAGAAGTTTAAAAGTATCATTGTTCAATTCCCACCTATGAGTGAGAACATGCAGTGTTTGGGTTTTTGTCCTTGCAACAGTTTGCTGAGAATGATGGTTTCCAGGTTCATCCATGTCCCTACAAAGGACAGGAACTCATCATTTTTTATGGCTGCATAGTATTCCATGGTGTATATGTGCCACATTTTCTTAATCCAGTCTATCATTGTTGGACATTTGGGTTGGTTCCAAGTCTTTGCTATTGTGAATAAATGAGAAAACATGGACACAGGAAGGGGAACATCACACACCGGGGCCTGTTGTGGGGTGGGCAGAGTGGGGAGGGATAGCATTAGGAGATATACCTAATGTTAAATGACGCATTAATGGGTGCAGCACACCAACAAGGCGCATGTATATATATGTAACACACCTGCAAGTTGTGCACATGTACCCTAAAATTTAAAGTATAATAAAAAGAAAAAAAAAGAAGTTTAAAAGTATCAAATAAGTGTGCTAGATAAAATCAGTTTACTCCTGCTTGGTATTTTTTATTATAAGCAGTTATAAAATTAAAAGTATTAACAACAACTACCATGGGTGCCTCAGATGTCTCAAACAGTTTCACACACGCTTTGAATACTTTATGTAAAGAAGTACTCTGAAGTATTGGAAAGAGAATACTGTTATTCTCCTTTTAGAGTTTGGGAAACTAGATCTTTTTGGAAAACTTGTCTAGAGGCACACAGATTGCAATTCCAATGCAGTTTTTTAGCCTGCTTTGCTCAAGAGTCAATGTTGCAGTAAGTCATCATTTTAACAAACCATGAGTTTTAATTAAAAATAATTTTTATGTGTTGACATAAGATAGACATGCTATAATTCTTTGAAAGAAAGATCATTGTCTTTTTAGCTCTTATGTTGCATATAAAAAGGATAATATCTATATAAAAATGCAAATATAGCTGCTAAATTTTAAAAATATACAAGAAAATTGAATAAAGCAATAATAAAGAAATAACTGATATATGAGATTAATCATATATTAATTTAGAAATCTTTGTAATATTAGCATCAATTTTGAATATAAGAATTGTTTTAGTGATCAGAAAGATTAAATTCTAGATACAAAGCATCGTCAATTTCCTCCAGTGTAATTTATCCTGGGGTGGCGCTCTTATGCCAGGACTAAGAGTTGTCCATTGAAGGAGGCCCTCATGTTCAAAATCTTAGCTGCTGGCACACAGTTCCTAAAGGCAAACTGCAGACCTTCTGTTAAGAATGAAGAGAACCAAACTCCTGCAGGGGAAATTACTATTCCTCACCTAGTCCAAGAAACATGTGCTTCTTAGAGTGACGGGAATAAGTTATGGATTTTCAGGTTGTTTTAGAGCCTCGTTCTTGTAAAGAGAAGATGTTTCATAGAAATTAATGATATTTAGCTTTTCAATTGGAAAATACATTTAAATCTAATTCAGAAAAACTAAAAGTGCGTATATTTAGATCAAGTGTTTTCAATTTTACAATTTAAAAAAATGAAACCTTTAAATTACTTCAGAGACCATGGATTATTAGTAACAGCAACTGTATAAACCTATTTATTAAAAACAAATTGATAAATATTTCTATAAATTTCAAACTGTTATTTCAAATAATATCTAAAACACTTCTAAGGATGTATGAATTCCTTATAATGGTTTTATATTAAGACATTTGAAGACGTTGGTTCTACCAAATTTGGATTGTGTGATTTATTTTTTGAAGTTTTATTGGAGAGTTAATGTTACTGAAAAACTTACATATTTTTTATCTTCACATAATACAGATTAATTGATTTTAAAACTTTGAATGTTAAATGATTATTTATAATCACAAGTTTTTATTCTTCCTTGTTCTATCACGTTCCCTCCCAAGTGAAAAGCTTATATGTATACACATAAACTTTGAACAAATTTGGTAGCAAACTGTAATTGATGACACAGGAGAATATAAGTTTAATTAACTAGATTCTGATTAGATTTTATAAATGTTACAAGAAATGATTAGCACTGTCCTAACCTTGACTTTTAATATGTTACATATCCTATAAGACCTAAGACTAATACTATTTTCACCAAACCTCACAATATAGTTAATTGCCTGCTTCTTCGTTCCCATACCATGTTGTTTATATTTCAGTTTTATCCCAACTTGCTAGTAGGTAGTTGTATAAATAAATGGTTTTCTCCCACCAACACACACACAAACACACACAGAAAGAGAAAGACAGAGAGAGGCAGAGAGAGAGAGTAAATTGGCATTTCAATCTAGACATATAATGTTCTACTTAGAATTTAACCTAGCACTGGGCACCCTTTAGCACTTCACAAACATACATTTCAATTGTTACTCTATGTATAAACATCAAAATTGAGGTCAGAAACCTGTATAAATATTTGTCAACAGAAACCTAGTGGTTTCTACAATATATCATCAGTTTCTATTTTTCTTTGTTTGCTTGTTTGCACCAAAAGTGCAACTTTTGGTCACTCCCACCTGACATTTTATATGTTTATAGACCTTTAACAAGTTCTAATTCTGGTTCAGCTTGAATAATTTTCTTAAACTCATCTACATTTCTAAGCTGTACAAACGAAATAAGAAAATGTATTTCTAAACTGACACTTTCTTTAGAGTCAGACTCAATAATACTTGATTAAATGCCAGCATAATCCACCTATGTTAGTTTTAATTTTAATATGACATCTCTATCTACTACAAAAATTACAAAATTACATTTTAAGAAAAAAATGATTTAAAAAAGTTAAATGTTGATTCTGAATGTTTTCAATTTGATTAAAGAAAAAACACGAATTATTATTATCACTAGACTTTAGAAGATATGGTAAAATCAAATTGAATATGATACCTTGGCAGTCATTCCAGTTAAAATACTGAAAAGAATTGCCTTATAATTATTTTTTAGTGTGTTCAGAAATAAGTTACTCAGAAGTAAATTTCCTGCCTACTTGCATGGAAGGTAACTCTAAGGGAAATTGCATTCAAGTTGGTTATGCCTGAGTATATTTCACAGCCAGAATTTCAATTACTAAGGACCTTACATTAGTGCAGCAGGAGAAATCTGTCAGTAAAAAAAAAAAAAAAAAAAAAAAAAAAAAAAAAAAAAAAAAGTGAGTATACTAAAAGTATCTCTTCTCTCGTGCTTCCTCTATGTATGAGCAGAATCAATTTGCTTTCATCTTAATCCCAAATAGAAGAAGCAATTGACTTTGGGGAAATCCTGTAAAATTTATTGCTGACAGCCTGTTAGAGAGTGCTTTCTAAGGATGACAGAACACATGAATTGATTTTGCTTCCAGAGACACCGGGATAACTGATTCTCTCAATCACAGAGTGTAGCTCTGGGGTTTGTTGTCACTTTTCCCTGCAGTTTGAAAGGCTTATATCAAATATTCAGGAGGAAAACTTAAGAGGAGACATCCAATGTGGCACTTAATTAGTGTGACATATCCAAATGCCATTGCCTGTATGTAGATGATATGCAGAGTTAGTTTACTAAATATGAGAGAAAGAAAACATTGACAAATATGACAATAGGATTTAAATATTTCCGAATATATTAATAAACAAAACAATACATTTATTCCACAAATATTAAATAAAATCAATCTTAAGAAAGGTAGTGTAGATAGAAACTCTGTTCCTTATTTTAAATATATATATATTACTGATATATTAGTGAATATATATATATTCACTAATGCAACAACTCTAACAATTCTAATGTCTATAATGCACAAATGCATATAATTATTAAATGCAAAGGTTGATATTAAAAGATGATTTCAAATGCAATTCTTCTTGGGTAGATAATATTTACATCTTATCATCATGGAATATGTGTATATAGATACATGTACATTTACACAGACATATGCAGGATGTGGTATGCATATCCATATACATGTATCAATATATATTGAAATCTAGACACATATGATACAGACAAGAGGAAGGGAAATACTGGGTAAAAGAGGGCAGTTCCCTGGCAAAGGCCCCACCCTCAAGCCTAGAAAACTGCAGCCCTAAGTGGGAACTGGCATTCCAGCTTTTGTGCCTAAATGTTGCCTTTGGGCTGGCCACACCCCCCTATCCTGCACCCATATAAACTCCAAACCCCAGGCTCCATGAGCAGATGCATGGATGAACAGATGAGCACAGAAGCAGAAGAGCAGCATGGCAGAGGAGTGTCTGAATGTTGAGAGTAATTCAGCAGGGGATGGTTGGAGGGAAGAACCGCTGTGAGATGGTCAAACTCCAGGGGAAGATGATCTTCCTAGTCCATCTCCTTTCCAGCTCCCATTTATCCTGCTGAGAGCCACCTCCCTCCGGGAATAAAATCCCCTGCCTTTACCATCCTTCAGTTTGTCTGTGTGATCTGATTCTTCCTGGACACCAGACAAGAACCTGGGTACCAAGAGGGCACTGACCTGGTTATCACTTAAGCCATCAGTGAGCAGCAAAGCTAAAAGAGCACAGTAGCATACCCACTGGAGCTTCAGGAGTCATAGGCACCACCCTTTGACACTACCATGGGGACGGAGTCCAAAAGCACTTTCCCCAGCTCTTAAACCCGCCTGTCTGCATGCTCCCTCTCCTGTAAGGGGTTTGAATGCACAGCGGCTGAACAGATGAGCCACACGTCTGTGACATGTCCTGCAAAGGGAGTCAAGGACCTCTTTCAGTTCACATATACATTTATACATGCATGCATGCATATAATCAGATTTCATATATTGACATATAACTTACATATTGTAGTTTCAAATATACTGGTATAGACAGGATTTTCACTTTTTAGTTATGTAATACAAAACAAGGAAAAGAGTATTATAGAAGTGCTATCACCTCTTCTTGCTCTTATCATCGTAACTCCATCAAACATGCAATAATTAAACCCAACACCAAAATGCACCCATTCTATTTTTAAAATTCTCTGTCACAGGGCTGTATGTGAGTCCCATCCTTCTCCCTCAAAGCTTCTGCAGAGGCTTCTAAAGAAAGGCTGAGGACTAAACAAAATAATAGTGCCTTGTTGTACTTCCCTGTAATGAGAAATATGAGGTTTATACACATTATGGACAAAATAAATGACTCAACTCCAATTAGGGAAACATTAACCAGTCACACTCCAGCCTCTTCTATGAGAGATTATGCTTGAAAATGTGATCAATAGGGCCTTACTGGTGAGAAGTGGCAGCATACTGCCCATCACTCACTCACTTCCTCTAGTCCCTTCTCAGGCAAAGGCATGGAATTCTCCCGTTTACCTTGAGCCAAGTGCAGGCCACCACGACAAGAATGTACCTTGCTCACTGGAGCTTAAGGATCCTAGGAGTTGATAGGAGAGGCTACACAGCACAGGCTATGGTGGAAGAGACAGAAAGCCCAGCCTTGACTTGCAACAAGATGTATGTGTTCTACCACCAGCAAAATGAGATGGCCTGGGGGGATCTTTCTCTAGGGGACTGCCTGGAAGTTTAAAAGAACCTTCAGTGAGAGAAGTGCCAGGTTTCTTTGATGTAAAAGATGATCAAGAAGTTCTAAGTAAGGTGCCAACGATGGGCTGGACATTGTCTACGTGAAGGTGAATGCAGTCACAGGTCACTAGTGGGGAATGTCAGAATCCACAAAAATGGTACCTGAGAAAGATTCAGCAAGGATGCATCAACCACAGAGAGGATACCAACCCGTGATTACAGTGAACTCGGCCATGTTTGAGTGTGCAGCTTTCAGCAAATCCTCCTCTTCTTCTAGGTCTGATTCTGGATGGGTCTGAAATAGCCGCTAACTAGGGATTAGAGAGAGAGAAAAAAAGACTCAAGCTCAGGGTCTGCTATTCTAGACTGGATTGTTGCTATGCAATGACTACCCTGGTTCAGAATTTTTAATCCCTAAGCAAGGAAGAAGTATTATTAGGTTGGCGTAAATGTAATGGCGGTTTTTGCCATTTAAAAGTAAAGGCAAAAACCGCCATTACTTTTGCAACAACCTAATATATTGGTATCTAAAAAACTAAGAGATGTCTGAGGTTTTATTCAGAACCTGAAAAAAAAATGTGTTTTCCCACAAAGCATATGCAAATAAATCAAGGGGTTAATAGTAGGCCGGTTTCTGGTTAGAAGCCAAGTCAAGGTCATTCAGTAAACCAGCTAAACCTGCAAAGATTTTTTTACCCTCCAATATGAAGCCATTTCAATATCTAACAGCAGTCCTTGTAAATGAATGCATCATTTTTCTAAATTTAAAGAAAACACTTATTTATAATCTTAATTATAGGCATAATTGGCCCCCCATTTGCCGTTTCTGATGCCTCTCTCAGCATCATGCCTAGTTTTGTTTCTTGTGGTCTCGGGATTCTGCAATCTATACTCCACAATTCCTCCAGACTGGTGTTTTGAGAGTTCAGAGTTCAATTCTTTCATTTTTTCTTTATAAATACCAATCTTCACCTCCTCACCACCCACCGCCAACACTTTCAGAATATAGGCCAACTATTTTGCAGCATTTTGTGATTAGTCTTCCTACCTACTTTTCAGGATGATGTATCCTCATTCTTCTTTTTTTAAAAAAACCTCTTTTGCTCTAATATTCCTCATAAATATGATGTCTGCACATATCAATAGAATATAGCAGCTCTACTAGCTGACTCCTTCCCCATGATTTTTTGGCCAGCAAATGCCTGTTTTTCCTTTGAAAATGAGAAGGTAACCTCTGATTTCTCCTAGTGACTTCCTTAGCTTTTTAAAACCATCATGCTGAGGTAAATCCTCCTATTTTGCTATGTTATCCTCTTGCTAATTTCTCTTATAGCACTAGGCCTGTCATAGCAACAGTAAAAATAAATAAATAAATAAATTAGACACACCTAATAACATAAAAATTCCCAGTAAAATATGACTTCTAAATAATATCATATTTTAATCAGTTAGTTTCAACATGTGAATATAATAATTATATTCAAAAGATGAAAAAATTAAGTAATAACATTAATGATAAAGTGTAACTATCAAATAAAAGGCTGTTCTATTTAACTGTATAGAAATTACACAAAATGTTAGTAGTAACATGAATAGCATTAATAGCTATGAATTGTTAATCATTTACTTAAGCCTGGATACATTTTATATCCTTGCAAAGAAACTTACAAGTGTTAATTTGTATATATGGTATCTTTTTCTTTTATTTTCTAAATGAGGAAACTGCTATTCTGAGAGGTTAAGTAAATTCACAGAGCTAATAAAAAGTAAGACTGAGAGTGAACCCTATTTCTGATTCTTAAGTTTTTGCAGTTAAATTCTAGTTTTTAAAAAAATGATTATTTAGACTGATAATTATTGTTTTTACTATACCTGCTTATCATAGACATTTATCCCTTCAAATGAAAACAGAAATGCAGGTTAATACTTTTAGCTTAGTTTCTGAGTGTTTTCAAGGGCCTTTTCATGGTGAATTAGGGAAGCAGGGAAAATTTTATCTTATAGTTTCAATGAGATTCCCAAATAATTTCCAGTTTGGGATGTCTTTTAGATGAAATACTGTCTCTGATTAAACTTTTATCTGTCTCCCTTAACGTCTTCTTTGACAGAATTTGAGTTGTCATGCTTTTGCTACTAATAGGGTATGCTGACCTCTAACCAGTTATTGGCTGATCTTGAAGATCTGGAAGGCCAGGTTCATGTTATGAGATCTTTAATAAAGTTTCAGAACTACGTATTCAACTACCTATGAAGAAATGTCTTTGACAAGCAATTCTGTTGAACACATTTTTTTAAATCCAGAGATTTTTTCTAGCAATTTTATGTCTACAGTATTTTCTGAAATTTTTAAATTTATTTTATTTATTCTTCCCAGACACATTTAGGAGGCACATACTAAAGAGATCATGTAAAACAGTGGTTACATAAAGAGTGATTTCCTAAAAATCTTGAACCTATGAATCCATAATAACTTGTTTGAAAAATACACACACATAGGCTTTGATTGTAGACTGAGGCTAATTTACTAAACTATTATTAGGTATGCTAGAAAAATATATTAAAGCAAAGCAGTTGACATATGCTTTTATGTATTTTTAGCTTACTAAATATACTGTTTTTTGTCTACTTTTAGCATAAGCATATTGACAGTAATAATTATTATAAGTGACTGTTGTGGTTATTTATATTTCTAATATTAGTGCTTTATCTGTCTATTGTATCTATATTTTATTTTACAGAGATAGGAAATTTTAAGCCCACTGTTTTGGGAAAGAGGGATTTCTTCCAAAGTGTACTATATAGAAAGCAACCTTAATTAAACATTATATGATGCTTTTTCTCCCACTATCAAGAGGCAGCTTTTGTGTTCCTTCATTTTTCACATTGCTTCATATCATACATATTGCATATGTGTGTACAGTAAGTATTGAAAATCATATTCGTATATTGTTACATATGGCAATGGAGTTAATAGCAAAAATTCCAATTGCAAAAAGTACAATTTTTTTTTAATTTGAGCCATAAGTCAGTACCAGTTGTCAATCATTCAAGCATGTGTGTCTTTGGCATATAGCTTGACGAGATGAGAAAATAGTATTGACTCACAGTCATCCACCATTACTCAGTATGTCCACAAGAAAGCATAAAAGTTCTAAAATTCCTTGACCCATTCTGTAGAAAAAAAGTTAAGCGAAATAACAAATACATACATACAAGAACCCTGGAAGTTTTAGAAAAAAAAAAAGGTAGCCATTTAATGTTGGACTTTATTATATAATATATAATGTAATAAAATACCATTTTTTCAAACGCCTATATTTTTTATGATAAGACCTTTATGATGAGAATTTTAGAAGAACTGTGGGCATTGAAACCCAATATTTTACCTCAATATATTGACCATTTTAATCCTTTTTAAAGTGTCTATTGCAGTTATTAGCAGCTGTGAAGGTAAAACCACTTGTTTTGATGCCTTTTACCTCAGCAAGAATTCAAACACATCAGTCAATTGGTTAAAAGCTGTAAGTAAGAACAGGAAATATTTACATATCAGTAAATATTTTTGGATATTTCTTAAATAGATGCAAGGGTAGAAAAAGTCTTCCAAATATTTAACCCACATGAAGCCAAATATTGAGATCTCAGAATGATAGAGACTGGACTGAAGCTGAACATGTATCTTTAACTTGGATGTATTTTGCTTCTTATGTTTAAAGGGGTGTATGTAAGATGACATCTCATGTTAGCCTAGTTCCTTCACTTAAGGGACAAACAAATACTATTGAGTTTATTGGCATTCAAAGACTATTTCTGTTCTATGATTGCAAATATATTAGAGAGCACAGACATTTCTATATGGCTATCTCAAGATTTGTGAGAAGCTGGTTTAATATTAATCTTTATTATTGTATGGATTTTTAAAACGGTTAGGTCTGAACAATTGATTTATAGATTCCTCTACTATGTCTATTTCTTTCCTCCTTACCTGAAATATCTTAAGAAAATTGTGAGTTACAGAAATTATCAGGGATGGATGAGAAATAGCTTCTGCCATAAAACTATCCTTCCTGGGAGAGGAAGTGAAATATGGAACCTATCAAGAATACACAACCAGAGCCACAAAATAAAGCAAATAGCTTCATTACATTTAAATAAATACATAAATGTCATTTTTGTCTAACTCTACATGAAAAAAATTCTCTCCACATACAAAATTTAATGTACTGTGTGAAGAGTTAAGAGTGAGAAGGAGGGTATTTGGGGTCATAAAAATAAAAGTATTATAATATTGGTTCTAAGCTAAACTTTTTTGATTCATTGTTAAAATGACTGAATGGAAATCGACACCTGATTATAAATAATTCAGCATCAAAGACAAAGAGATTTCATGTACAAAAAAGCCGTGAACATCAATAGAATAGCTAAGAGGTAAAAGACAAAAAAAAAGATAGAACTAATTAGGCGGACCCTGATATTTGTTTCAAAAGTTGAATTTGAAAACAAACAATAAAACAAAACATAAAAATTGATCACTGATATATAACTACTTAGGAGACATTCTAGATCATCTAATCTGACTGCTTCCCTTTATTATTATTATTTATTTATTTATTAAGACCAAATTGTGCTCTGTTGCCCAGGCTGTAGTGCAGTGGCATGATCTCAGCTCACTGTAGCCTCTGCCTTTTGGCCTCCTGTGATTCTCCTGCCTCAGCCTCTCAAGTAGCTGGGATTAAAGCTGGGCACCGCCACACCAGGCAAATTTTTGTATTTTCAGTAGAGTTGGGGTTTCACCATGTTGGCCAGGCTGGTCTCGAACTACTGACCTAAAGTGATCCATCTGCCTCAGCCTCCCAATGTTCTGGGATTACAGGTCTGAGTCACTGCACCCAGCGTGCTTCTCTTTTTAACTGAAACATTAACTGAAAGTCCAAGGCTGAAATATGCTTCAATATGGTTGTAGAATCTAAGACTTTACCTCAATGGTAAGTTTGACAGTTCTGCCCTCAATTGTCTTGAAAACAAATCACATTTTTATTTTTTTTCTGCCTACATGGCTGTGTTTTCAAGTATTTTTGGATTTCAAATATTTTTGATTACCAAGGCAGACCTAAACTATCTAATATAGATTGTTTCTCTGTTGATTTTCTCAATTTTTTTCCTACTGACAAACGAAAGTAGGGTTTTCAAAATAATTGATGGACACCTCCTCTATTCCACCTTCAGTCTCCTCTGGAGTGTATGCATAATGAATAAAAGAGAATACAAATGCAGGGTGAGTATGAAGTAATCAATTTGCTGCATGGCGGAGCTGATCTAGGTTTTCAGACACAATGACCCTCTGATTCTACTGGATGTGGTTCCTGTGTAATCTCCACAGGGAGCAGAGACGACATTACTGCTTTCAAATTGCCTCTATGTGCTTGTGGCTAGCCTCCAGAGTCCACTACAATAGGCATCTTTTTTTTTTTTTTTTTTTTTTTTTTTTGATGGAGTCTCGCTCTGTCACCCAGGCTGGAGTGCAATGGCGTGATCTTGGCTCACTGCATCCTCTACCTCCTGAGTTCAAGTGATTCTCCTGCCTCAGCCTCCTGAGTAGCTGGGACTACAGTTCTGTGCCACCATGCTCAGCTAAAATTTTTTGTATTTTTAGTAGAGACGGGGTTTCATCATATTGGCCAGGATAGTCTCAATCTCTTGACCTCGTGATCCGCCTGCCTCGGCCTCCCAAAGTGCTGGGATTGTAGGCGTGAGTCACTGCACCCGGCCTTACAATAGTCATCTTTAAATTACATTATTTTCTAATACCAGAAGGGATCCAAAATTTTGCATTTCTTGCCCTTATGTTAGGGATGTCTACTTTTATTTTTTTTAACCTTAAGTCAGTAAAGACCATAACTCCTGCATCTTTATCTTAGGAACTCATAGTTCTTTCCCGGACTGGTGAGTTTTAAATATGCAAAAATCTATGATTAATTTTGCAATTTAAAACAATGCAACAATGTGTTTCAGTGCTATTTCCTTCCATTATGCTTCTCCCTTCCAATTAACAGCATTTTTAAATCTGAACGGTCATTATTTTTCAGTGAAAAAGTTTCCTCCCCCACCTTATCCTCATCCATCTTTTTCTCTTCTATCCCTTCTTCTATCTTTGACCATTGCATGTTGTATTTTATTTTTTAAAACTTTGTTGTCATTTATAAGATACTGAAATCCATCCCCTGTATTAGCATTGCTATCTCATTTCCTGCTTTATTTACTATTCTCCAGAATAAAACTTCAGTATTTTTCCTACATCCTTTTTTCCGTTTAGATTTTTCAGTGTTGATTCTGTAGTATCTTACTTGTAATTTTTTGTTAAATTAATTTAAGGCCAGGCGTGGTGGTCCACACCTATAATCTTAGCACTTTGGGAGGTCAAGGCAGGTGGATCACGACGAGGTCAGGAGTTTGAGACCAGCCTAGCCAATATGGTGAAACCCCGTCTCTGCTAAAAATACAAAAATTAGCTGGGCATGGTGGCGCTTGCCTGTAGTCCCAGCTACTCAGGAGGCTGAGGCAGGAGAATCTCTTGAACCCGGGAGGTGGAGGTTGCAGTGAGCTGAGATCACACCACTGCCCTCCAGCCTGGGTGACAGACTGAGAGAGACTCCATCTCAAAAAACAAAAATAATAATAATAATTTAAGTTTATTGATGAATGTTGTGTTTTTTTAAAATATACTTTTTTCTCACATAGGCTGTGTGTTAATCTGCATCCAAGTCTTACCCATCTCAGTAAGTGCTGTAATTGCTCAGGTCAAAAAATAAAAATAAACAAACAAGCCATTATTGACATTTTTATTTCTCTCCTCACTTTACAGCCAATTCACCAATAAACCTTCTCAACTTTCCCTTCAACATATTATACATCCTCAATCCAATTATTTTATTTTCACCTCATTTCCACTGTCTTAGGTAGAGACATGATGGCCTCACATTGAAGATCTCCATGTCATCATTTGTCATTTTCTTCTATTTATTCTTTTCTTGCTTCCATATATTGTATTCTTCACAAAACAACAACAGAAGGATTTTTGTAAAATGTTCGCAATCACAATAATGTTAATAGATGATATTATTTCTATTCATCTACTTCTTCCTTTTTATAAGGTAAATGTATCTGTATACCTGTTACTTTAAGATTTTCAGGAGAAAGTTCACTTTCTCACCTCATCGATAGGGTTGGCATTATGGCTTCTAGGGTAATGAGATGTTAATGGCAGTCGCATGAGTCACTTCCCAGCAAATTTTATCCATCTTTCTTGTGTTTCCTTTCTGCCTTAGGACGTGCTTATTCAGCACTGATTCCAGAATGAAATGACACGGAAAGTGAAATTGCAGCTGACCAAAGCTCAAAAAATGTATGATTTAAGCAAGAAATAAATCACTACTCTTTACAAAACAGCTTAGTCTATACAGGATAAGACCTCTTCTACCTCCAATACCACGAACCACCCAATGCTTCCTGCAGAATGGAAGTCAATAGCCAGAGCCTGCAGGCCATCCGTTATTTAGCCCTCTCTACCTCTCTGCTCTCCTGTTACTTTACCTCCCATCCATTCCGCTCCAGCCACATTTGCTCCTAAGGTTCTTGGACTCCACTAGCTCCCTCTAGCTTTGCAGTTTGCTTTGACTTTCACTACTGCCTGGAAGGCTTTCTTTACATAAGCATATGGCTCATTCCTTCCCCTCATTCTCTGATAAATACTACCTTTTATTAAATGTCTTTTCCTGTAACTGCACATAATATTCAAACTGAATCAACTACGTATCTCCTACTCCATTTTATTTGTCTTCATAAAACCCATTAGTTACAGCTTTGAAAGCAACAGCAGTATTAGATAACATTTATTGAGTAGTTACCACATGCAACCACTGTTCTAAGCATTTTTGATGTATCACCTCATTTCATCTTCCCCCTAATACTGTGAAGGCATTACTATTCTCTTATTTTACAGAGCAGAAAGGTGAAAGACAAGGAGAGAAAGGAACTTAATCACAATCACATAGGATTAAGTGAAAGTCACTGGAAAAAACTGGGCATTCTCTTTTCAGGGAATGCACCTTTAGCCAGTATGGTTGGCCAGCCTGAGCTTGTCTCGGACGTGCTGATGCCTTCTCCTTGGGGCTACACATTATCCATCTGAAATCTATTGGGATTCTTTGCCCACATCAGAAGTTGCAACCTGGTTTGATGTAACCTGACATTACCGTTTCAGAGGTTCAGCAGTCTGAGAGAGGTACAGATGCTTCAGGGGTCATACCAAGCCCCAGCACAGAAAACAAACATCCTGTTCAATTTTTTTTAGGATCAATATATGGAGAATATGCATTTAAGTAACTAGTCTGTCACAACTTCCTTAGTATAATTATATCAAAACTTCTTCCTAGCTACTACCCGCATTGTCAGAAAGAGCTCCACTGTACAAGGGGAAGGAACAACTGTTCCCAGAATTATCTACATTCCGTTCACTGTTGCTTTGCTAGCTCTAGGCTTTCAGACGTGGGTGCTTCAGAATGACTTAGATACTCACCACAAGAAACAGGTTTTGAACACATTGCTTTTACATCTTAATCCCCTACTCATTTGTTTTTCTGTTTGTTTGTTTGTTTGTTTTTTGGTGAAATCAAACCATGGGATCTATATGCTTCTCGTGACACAGACCACAGTATTAGGAAGTAATTCACACTTTAGTCCTAGGAACTTTTCCATTATTTGTTTTTCTAGCTTCCTTAAAGATAAATTACTAGCTTCCTTAAAGATAAATTACTGGAAGCTTATGCTGGTTGGATAACTTCTTCTCAGGTACAATGCTGTGTAGATTTTCTCTTATTACAACATTCATTTGGTCAATTCAGTTGGATTCTAAGTGAGTGGTTTGCTTAATTTGTCCTCTTTTCCAAAAGCCACAGCTAGAAGTCTCTTGCTCAAAATTAAATTTAGATCCAAATAGGGAATATAACTAGTTAATTATTCCTAATCAGTGAAGTGAGAAGGAGAGGCATTATGTATATTTGCCCTCAACTTTATTAAGGAGGTATACTGAAAAATTAAAAACTGGATATATTTAAGGTATAAACTTGATAATTTGATGTATGTATACATTGTGAAATATTTATCACGATCAAACTAACTTATTCATCATGTGAAAGTTACCTTTTGTTTTTGTGTTTGTGTGTGTTGATAACACTAAAGATCTATCATCTTATCAAATTTTGAGTATACAACATTTCAGCTATAGTCACATTGTTGCACATTAGATCTCCAGAACTAATTTATTTTACATAACTAAGACTGTGTAGCCCTTGACCAACATCCTCCCTTATCACTCCCAACCTGCCTGTGAACAGCCACTAGTAACCATCATTCTACTCCGAATGTGTGAGCTTGACATTTTTAGATTCCACATATATGTGGGATTATGCAGTACTTGTCTTTCTGCATCTGGCTTATTTCACCTAGCATAATGTCCTCCAAGTACATCCACGGTATTGGAAGTGGCAGATTTCCTTCTTTTAAAGGGTGAATAACACTTCATTGCATAAATAAACCATGTTTTCTTCATTGATCTATCAATAGACATTTAGATGATTTCTTTATCTTAGCGATTGTGAATTGCGCTACAATGAACATGGGACTATGGTTATCTCCTCAAAATATTGATTTCATTTCCATTGGATTTATCCAGAACTGAAACTGCTGGATCATATGGCAATTCTATTTTTACATGTCTGATAAACCTTCATATTGTTTTTCATAATTTCTGTGCCAATTTACATTCCCACCAATAGTGTACAAGGGTTTCGCGTTCTCCATCACCTCGCCAATAATTATCATCTATTTTGTGACAGTGACTGGCCATTCTAAGAGGGCTAAAGTAATATCTCTTTGTGGTTTTGATTTTCATTTTTCTGATGATTAATGAAATTAAGTACCTTTTTATTAATCTGGTAGCAATTTCTTTTCTTTTGAGAAATGTCTGTGCAAATCTTTACTTGTTTTTAAATCAGCTAATTATATATTTGTTTATATCTTTGTTTTTTTGGCTATTAATTTAGGTGTGAGTTCTCTATATATTTGGATATTAACCCTTTATCAGATATATAGTTTGCAAATATTTTCTCACATTCCCTAGGTTGTCATTTCATTCTCTTTATTGTTTTATTTGCAGCAAATTTTTAATTTGATGGAACCATATTTACCTATTTTGCTTTTGTTGCCTGTGTCTTTGGGGTAATTATCCAAAAAAATTATTGCCTGGACAAATAGCAAGAAGCCTTCCCCCTATCTTCTTTTTCTAGTACTGTTATAGTTTCAGGTCTCACCTTTAAATCTTTAATCCATTTTGGGTAGATGTTTGTAAATAGTGAGAATAAGGGTCCATTTAAATTATTCTGCATGGAATGTCCAGTTTTCCCAGCACTATTTTTCAAAGAGATTATAATTTCCCTGTATTTTCTTTGCATCCTTTTTAAAGATCAGATAGCCATAGATTACTGAATTTCTTTATTAGCTCTCTATTCAGTTCCATTGGTTTGTATATCTGTTTTTGTTTAAGTATTATGCTGTTTTGATTACTGTAGCTTTGAAATATATTTTGAAGTCAGAGAGCATGTTAGTTCCACCTTTGTTCTTCTTACTCAAGATTGGTTTGGATATTAGGGTATTGGCAGTTTCACATGAATTTTAAGAATTCTTTTTCTATTTCTGTAAAGAAAGTCATTGGGATTTTGATGGGGATTACACTGAATCTGTAGACCACTTTGGGTTGCATGGACATTGTAGCAGTGTTGATTCTTCTAATCCATGCATATATGCTGTCTTTCCATTTATCTATCTATTTAGTTTCCTTCATCAATGTTTTTAACTTTCAGTGTACAAATATTTTGCCTCTTCAAGTTTATTCCAAAGTATTTTATTTCTTTTGTTGTTTTTGTGAATATTGTCTCTTCCATTTCTTTTTCAAATAATTCATTGTTTTTCTATAGCAACACAATTTATTCTGATGTGCTGATTTGGGATCCTGCAAGTTTACTAAATTTATTAGTTCCAACAGGTTTTTTGTTGTTGTTGTTGATGTTTAGTACCTCTACATATATGCAGATGACCTGAAAATAAAGGTAGTTTCTGCAAATAAAGCTAATTTTTCTTTTCAATTTGGGTATCTTTTATTTTTTTTTCTTGTTTAATTGTACTGGCTAGGAGTTCGAGTACTAAGTTGAAAAGAAACGATGAGACTGGTATCCTAGCTCTGTACTGAATCTTAGAAAGATTTCAATTTTTTCCATAAATTATGATTTTAGCTGTGGGCTTTTCGTATATGACCATAATTGTGTTGAGATAACTTCTTTCTGTACCTATTTTGTTGAGAGAATTTTAGCGATTAATAAATCCTAAATTTTGTCAAATCCATTTTCTACATCTATTGAGATGATCGTTTAGTTCTTTTTCATTTTGTTAATTTGTTGTATTACATGTATTAAACCTTTCTTGCAAACCAATTGATAAATCTCACATGGTCATGGTGTATGACCCTTTTAATGTGCTGTTAAATTACTTTTTATAGCATTTTATTAAAGATGTTTGCATCTATGTTATTTGAGAATATTGACCAATCATTTTCATTTCAAGCAGTGCCTTTGTGTGATTTTGGTATCAGGGTGATTCAGACCTTATGGAATGAGTTTAGAGGTGTTCGTATTTCTTCTGTTATTTTTGGACAAGTTTAAGAATGATTGATATTAATCTTTCTTTGAATGTTTGGTGGAATATAACCATGAAGATACCTGGTCCTGAGCTTTTGTTTGTTGGGCTTTTAAAAATTCAATTTCCTCATTTGTTATTGATCAATTCTGGCTTTTTTTTTTTTTTTTTTGAAAAACTTAGATTCGGTAAGTTGTATATTTCTAGAAATTTTTTCATTTCTTCCTTATTATCCAGTTTGCTGGCCTATAATTGTGCACAATAACCATAAAAAGGATGCTTTTTGATCTCCTTCATTTCTGAGGCATCCATTGTAACGTCTCCTTTTTTATGACTGATTTTATTTATTTGAGTCATCTTTCTTTTTTTCTTATTCCAGCTAACGGTTTGTCAATATTATCTTTCACAAACTAATTTAGTTCTGATGATTTGGTTTATTTTTTCTCTCCAGCTGATTTAGTTATAATCCTTATATATTTTTTTATTCTGCTAACTTTAGGCTTAGTAGGTTTTGCTTTACTTTCTCTAGTTTTCTGAGGCTTAATGTTATACTGTTTATTTGAAATATTTCATCTTTTCTAATGTAGGCATTAACTGCTTTAAACTGTCTTCTTGAGACTGCTTTTGCTGTATCCCAAAAGTTTTGATACAGTGTGATTTTATCTTTGTTTGTCTGGAGATATTTTCTAAATTTCGTTTTGACTTCATTTTAACCAAATAGTTGTTCAAAAGAATGCTGTTTAGTTTCCACATATTTCTGGTTATTTCTCTTTTCTTATTGTCTTGCTGTGTTCCTTTGCTATTTGATGATTTCTTGCAGTGGCTTACTTTGATTCTTTTCTCTTTATCTTTTTGTGAATTGATTATAGGTTTTATCTTTGTGATTAACTTGAGGCTTACATAAAATATCTTCTATTTTAAGTTGATAGCAACTTCATTTCAATCGTATACCAAATCATTACACTTACTCCTCACCCACATAATAACCTTGTAATCAGAGTTTGATGCTTTCTATACTGTGTATCTATTAATAAATTTTTATATTTTAATGATTAGTTTTTAAAGGAAATTATGCTCCCCCATTACAGTGCTACATTAGTCTGCATATGACTGTATGTTTAGCCACACCGCTAAAATGTTTGTTTTCATATTATTTCATATGCTGTTTAGCATGTTTTAGTTACAACTTGAAGAACTACCTGAAGCATTTCTTATAAGACAGATCTAGTGGAGATAAACTACCTTAATTTCTGTTTGTCTCAAAGAGACTTTATTTCCATCCAATTAAAAGATAATTTCTCTGGGTATAGTATTTTGAATGGTAGATTTTCTCTTTCAGTATTTTGCATATATTATGTCACTTTCTCCTGGCTTGGAAGATTTCTGTTAAGAACGACATTGATAGCCTTATGGTAATTCCCTTGTATGTGATGAATTGCTTTTCTCTTGCTGCTTTCAAAATTATACCTTTGTCCTTGGCATTGTAAAATTTGATTGCAATGCTGATGTGCAGCATTATAGAAAGATTGCAATAGGGTGTGGTATGTCAGCATGCCTGCTGCAATCGTGGCTGTAGCACGCAGGGGGCATGTGCCTTTGGAGCAAATGGCTGGAGCACAGGGCTATTCGTTGTGGCAGTGGCTCTGATGTTTATAGCACTTGTGTGCTCTCTGAAGAAGTGGCACCAGTTTTTTAGGTGCAGTTGCTCATGGAGAGACTGTGCCTCTGAGATCCCAGCATGCAAGTGGTTGTGGGAGGGGCAAGGATGTGGTCGCTTTGTCCCATAGTGATGCAGCATCAGTTCCTCTTCTCAAAAGATGCAGGGGTACTTCCCTTTTTAGAATGTTTGGGACAGCTGTGGCCCTTGATGTCTTTAATAGCAAAGATTGCTTGGGTGTTCTGTAGAGCAGGCTGTTAGGGCATCCACCCAGTGGCTGCTACTAATAACCTCTACTCTTCCTCTTTGTTTCTAGCCATCTTCACACTTCCCTACTATGTTAAACTTCCCAGCAATCAGGCCAGGCGCAGTGGCTGTAATCTGGCCTGTAATCCCAGCACTTTAGGAGGCCGAGGCAAGCAGATCACGAGGTCAGAGATCGAGACCATCCTGGCTAACACGGTGAAACCCCGTCTCTACTAAAAATACTAAAAATTAGCCAGGCGTGGTGGCGGGCGCCTGTAGTCCCAGCTACTCGGGAAGCTGAGGCAGGAGAATGGTATGAACCCGGGAGGCGGAGCTTGCAGTGAGCCGAGATCGTGCCACTGCACTCCAGCCTGGGAGACAGAGCGAGACTCCATCTCAAAAACGAATAAAAAAAAAACAAAAAAAAGAAAAAAGAAAAAAAATCAGCAACAAAAAACTTCCCAGCAATCTGGGGGGGAGGGGGTGGGATGAAAGCAGGTCCTTTGAATATTGCCCAAAAAATCTGAAGAAACTAATTGTTGACTGCTCTCCTTATTCTTGAAAAGGAGACTTGTGAACTGGGAAATCTCTCTTTGCATTGAGCTGTGTGATGGGACGATGTGGGCAAAATGGAACTCCTTATCCTATCCTTTTAATATAATTAGTCTTTTTTCTTTATTGTGTTGCTGCAGCTTTTTAACTGAACTCCTGAGCTATCCAGAAATAGTTTTCATTCATGGATGGCTGGATAATTGTTTTATGTGGGGCCAGGGGGAAGGCAGGAACCTCCTACTGTTCCACTTGCTGATACCACCTCATGCTCAGACAGGAACTGTTTTAACTTACGTAGCTCATTAAAAAAAAGAAAAAAAAACGTAGTAAAGACTTAAACACATTAAAGAAACATTTGCCATTCATCTAACTACCACCTTGGCTTCAATATTTATGGAAGATAGGATGAGGTGGAATTTCTTCCCACAAAACGTGGGAAAAGAGGAGAAAACTAACAAATAATCCATATTTACTGCATAACATGAGGAGTTGTGGTTCTATTAGATGGCATGCACTTATGGCAGGAAAGCCTTAAGAAAGTGCAGATTTTAAAATGTCTGTTTAAAATCCTCTGGTGAGGATTGAGGTCTGACTTTGATAGTTATAGTCTCAATGTCGTAATTCTAGAAATTTTAGAGAAACTATGGTACTTCTGACTATTAGGCTGTATGCAACATTAATGATCATCTTGTATTTTATTCAATTATTCTTTCATTTAACAAATGTTTACTGTCGACTTGTTATGTATTAATATGAATAAGCATTCATATAAGGTATTTGGGTTTTCTTAGCAAACAAAACAAACCAATATTCACAAACACCTGGCTTACATTCTAGCTGTCAGAAGTTGTGAAGAGAAGATGGGCAATAAATAATAGAAAGATAATACAAAAATAATTATAGAAAATGTTAGAAGGTGATGATAGAAAATATTTATGACACTTATCAAAGCATGGTACACAAATTTTATTCAGGATCATTATGATAGATGTAGAAACCATTTCACTGGGTTTTTGCAGCTTAGGAGTGAGATTAGGGTCAAGTCTAAATACCACAAAGAAAATTGGGAATTTATATCCAAGGAGTTGGGTGAGGAAAAGCAGGAGGTCACCGGATGGAAAATTACTAATAGGAGACATCAAGAGTAGGTGAAGTTTCTTGCTACAGGCAGGCCAGGATAAGCAGACATTGACTGGTGAGTGGTGAGTGACGAGGAACCCAGTGAGACAGTAAGGGTGATTAGGTATTGACTACAGAGGATTCAAGTGAAATTGACTCAGCAGTATTCTTGCTAAAACTGGGAAATGCAGAGACAAACATAAAGCTCAAAATCATTGGCTAGTTTAAAGGAGAGTTCAGGAGAGCTTAACCAGCTTTTGGCCAAGGATAGAATCTTTGTCAGGCGTAACTGCTGTGAAATAAAAGGTTCAATTAGAAGTAGAAATAGGAATCGGTAGTGTAGGGACCAGAACAAGGAAATGTGTGATATTAAATAGAGAGTCGAGTTGGCATGGCAGCCATGATATTAGAGTGTCCAATTCTAAACAATCCACCTGGTGAGGTAAATGCATATATTAATTACTTCAATTTAACCATTCCGCAATGTATGCATATTTCAAAATAACATACTCTGTGCAATAAGTATATGCAATTATAATTTATAAATTAAAAATCAAGAAAGAAAGAAGAAGGAAGAAAGGAAGAAAGAAAGAAAGAGATTATGTGAACTGAATATTTACAAACAATTGAAAATAAAGTACAACATTTTAGCCACAAGATTATTTGAATAAAACTATGTCATGTATTTTTGGTTGGAAAAAACGTTTTGGTGCATGTTTTTTTTAACCATTAAAACAGGATAACTGTGGTGTAATATATATGTTAATTATTTAGAGGTAGCCATGCCACTTTGCATATATCCTTCAGAACATCATACTGTACATACAATTTTATGTCAATTGAAAAAATAAAATAATAAAAAGAAGTGTAATTAATATGTATGAAATTCCAAAACTAGGTATACTTGCAAATTTAGTTTATAGTCCTTTTTCTGTAGCATTTATTGTCCTAACTTAATTAGACTATATAAACATCAGGGCAGGGCTTTTTAACTTAATAACTGAAAATCATTGATTGAGCCAAGTCTATTTCAGCAAATAGTGGTTTATGGGTAGTATTTCACAATTCATTGGCACTTTACTAAGATAAAATTTTTCTTTACTTTCAACAATATTTTCTTGACTGCCATAACCTATAATAAATATACATGTTGAAGAAAAATTAACAGGAATGTCTACTTTTTCTTTTGCCAAAACACATACAATGGTGTTTACATGGCAGTGCAATTACTTTGGATAATATGATCCTGAACAACTATGTTAAACTTGTTAAACATATCATTGAACTCTCCTCTCAAAATTATGTTTAGAAACAGTTTGTAACTAAAGAAAGTAAAATATATAAATGGATACCTAGTCAGATGAGTAGGTAGATAGATGATATGTAGGGAAATAACAAATAGTCTGCATTCTAAGAATTTATACTCTTTGTTTGTTTGTTTGTTTTGGTCAAAGTACAGTGTAGTCACTTACCTCAATCACTTATTAATCATTTTTCACTACAAATTGCTACATGTTTCCAACCGTCCAATGCAACTACCAAAGATGACTTTGTCATCAAGGGTTTACAAAACAACCATCTCTCACTTCTGGTCTGCCAGAATGGTTCTGGTAAAAATGGTAACAATTTTGGCATGATAAACTATGAGAAGATGATTTTTAGAGTTTCCATATGTATTTTTGTATGTACATTTTGTTTAATGTAATTTAAGAACTCCATATTAATCAAACATCAGTAAGCATGTCTGATGTATCTATGTCAAAAAGGTTCCCAGTAGTAATATATAAAGTACTCCTACAGGCAACCGTGATTAGATGGATTTTCTAATCCGTGTAAGGAACATGGTATACATATTCTTTCTACTGAAAAAGCAAAACTAGCATCAATAGACAGTGGAAAATCACTAGGTACTTATTAGCTATTCTAGATTAGATATTTGATTTTCTTTGTCTTTGTTCTCATGAGTAAATTAGTAATAATGTGTAAACATTGTGTTCTATCACCTCACAGGAGTACTTTGAATTGAAAATAAGGTTATGTTAGGAAATTTGGTAAGCTTTAAACCACTATAAAAATTATGAGCACCCGCCAAATACATGAATACATTCTTTTTTTTCTTTTTCTTTTCTTTCTTTTTTTTTTTTTTTTTTGTTTGTTTTGAGATGGAGTTTAGCTCTTACTGCCCAGGCTGGAGTGCAATGGCATGATCTCGGCTCATCACAACCTCCACCTCCCAGGTTCAAGCGATTCTCCTGCCTCAGCCTCCCGAGTAGCTGGGATTACAGGCATGCACCACCACGCTGGGCTAATTTTGTATTTTTAGTAGAGACAGGGTTTCTCCATTTTGGTCAAGGTGGTCTCGAACGCCCAACCTCAGGTGATCCACCCACCTCGGGCTCGCAAAGTGCTGGGATTACATGCATGAGCCACTGTGCCCAGCCTATCCAAATACATTCTTTGGGAGAATATTTCTTGCTAAGCTGATTATATTATTTAGTCATCTGGGCACACGATAACATAAAACAATAAGAAAAATGCTAACTTTTGCTTATGATGTTACTTGTGCTTCTCTAGGCAGTTTTTTTATGTGCTTTGCTTATACCACACTATTTAATCTTTATAATAGCCTTACGACCAAATGAGAACTCATGACCCACATTTTTCTAAAGGAAGAAATTGAGTCATAGGGAAGTAATTTCCTTAAGGCCACACAGTTAATCCAGTGAGAAGAGGATTTGGACCCCATCAGTCTGTCTGCAGAGCCCATGTTTTTAATCATTAAATATTTTCAATACAACCTAGTTATCTGGTGGGGAAATAAAAAGAAAAGAAAGCATCATCTGACTTTAGTAAATAACAACATTGTTATTCATCAAAATACAATTATTTACAAGCATTTTCTTTCACACATTTAAAACAATTCTGCAAACATAGCTTAATGTAATATTAGATGAGAAAAAAATAGGTTTTTAATTCAATTTCTACATGCCACCAGAAGCTTATTTTGGGGAAATGGAATTTCTCTTGAATTTGATCACTAGCAAATTCCCATTAGTTGGATATTAGATGGCCAATGTTTCCAAAGTACAAGTAAGAAGTTACTAGAGTGATATCATTACACCCAGAATCTCCTCAACCATTTCTACCAGGGCCTACAAGGTTTGGCAGTGGCCAGGAATGGTGGCTATTACTTATAATCCTAACACTTTGGAAGACTGAGGGGGGTGGATCCCTTGAGCTCAGGAGTTCAAGACCAGCCTGGGCAACATGGTGAAACCCCATCTCTACTGAAAATACTAAAAAATTAGCTGGGTATGGTAGTGCGTACCTGTGGTTCCAGCTTTCCTGGAGGCTGAGGTGGGAGGATCGCTTGAGCCTGGGAGGCAGAGGTTGCAGTGAGCCGAGATCGCACCACTGTACTCAAGCCTGGGTGAGAGAGACCCCGTCTCAATTAAAAAAAAAATCAAAACAAATCAAAAACAAGTTTCAGTAGCCAGAAAAGTAATTTAAACATTAATTAGGAGAGACACTTCCCCTTCCCTCCCCACCCCACTATGCCTCATGGTCAAGATAATTTTATAAAGAAATGTTTGTAATAATTTCTTTTGAATTAATATGGTTATATAATATAAAAAAGTAACACCATGCCATCGGTGAGAATATCCATTTGGGAAATGTTTTCTGTACTTATTTGTATTCTGAGCACTTAACACTTGATAATGCAATCAATGTTCACTGAATTAATGACTTCATTAAATGAAGTAACTGAATTATTTTGGTGATTTCTAATTTGTTGGAATTTTGTTCTTTTAACATGCAAAATGCAATTGGGAGAAATAAGCTGTATTTAATATTTGTGGACATGTACAGATTATGCTGATATCTGTATCATTATTAAATTCTGTTCCGTAGCAAGAATGAAGTGTAAAAGTTGAAGACACTATGTAATAAATCCACTATAGAAGAAAGAAGCATCACAGAAATCAGTATATATAGGAATTTTCAAACATTTTCTTTGAATACAACAAAGGACTAAATAAGCACGCTGAAGGCCAGTTAATGCAGTGTGAGTGAGCACTGCATTGGCCACTACTCACACCACCACACTGTATTTTCTAATTAGTGACCTCCTCCAAGAGTCTGAAAATGATCTTTACAGCCAGCTGATGCAAAACAGCAGCCAGTTGGAGTATACAAATAAGAGCATGGGTGTGATGCTTCAGTGGAAGAGCAAGCACCTGTATAACACAGAGAGGGCACAAATAATATCAGTTTCTTCACCTGAACCACAGTACCCAAGTTAAAGAGGAAAGATAGAAAATGAGTAAGCTTTTACGTGTTCTATAATCCCAGGTATTTATAACTAATAATATGGATCACAGGATAATTAAATGAAATAGTTGTAAAAAGCACTTTAACATATTACCTGGTACATGGAAGGTATTCATAATTATGTGTATACCTTAGAGATAAATGGGTGACACTCATGATAACAGATAATAAGGGTTTGATAATATAGTTAGAATTTTAGGAAAATATCCAAGAAAAAAAGAGATAGCCCTGTGTTTGGAAATAACAGTGACATGAAAACTTCAGAATCATCAGCTGGAAGAAACCCGGAAAGAATTAAGGCAAAATAACTGTACATTTGGGTAAGGAAAGTGTGGAGTAGTCAACCTGTGAAAAATGTGGTTATAAATGCATCCAATTGGAATTGTAAACAAAAAAAGACACATTTCTAGAACTATTAATACAAATAATGATATTGCTAATGCTAAGGTGAACAAAACAAATAGCTCACCATTCTTAATTCACTGGCTGGGGGCGAGGAAGGAATACAAATCAGAGAACGGTTCAGGAATTGTGAACTTTCAGACTTGTATGTCTGCTTTGGAGAAAATATGTCCATTTCTGAACAAAATTAAAAAACAGAAAGTACCCTTTATTTTTTTAAAGCAGATGATAATTATACTGGGCTTTTACCATGTGATACACACACTGTTGGAAAATGTTTTCATAAACTGACTAATGTAATGTCACATTGATCATATAAATATGAATTATTAGGTGTTTTCATACAGAGTTGAGGAAAATTATGTAATGAAATGGTGGAACCAAGGTTTCGTTGTAGACAATTGGCTCTACTACTCTAAACACTCAACTATACTGTATGACCAAAATAAATCATTGATGAAATTATTCTACAAGAATAACCTAGAAAAAATGGCTAAAACATGGAATTAATAACCAAAAAAAGTGGAGTTTCCAAGTAAAAGAGACAGAAATCCTTCCAAATAATAAAGGGAAATAGAAATTTTTAAATAGTTCATTACACATATAAATGCCAATGATAGGATAACATGTGATACTACCTTTCAGTGATTTTAAATGCAGTTATTGGGTGATGGTTGATATCTTCTGTAGTTCAAAATTACATTATTATCTTGTCTTTAATTTTTATAAATTAATATTAGGATTTTTAACAGACTTCGTAAGTCTTTCAATAAAGCTTAAGTATTTGTGTGTGTGTGTGTGTGTGTGTGTCATATAGTAAACCTTCTTGACCAAGCCTGTAACTTGAAAATCGCTTCAGAGTTTGCCAACTGTTTGGTTAAGTGACCTTGCCAAAGATACCTCAATGGGAAGATTAAGAAATAAAAATATATTTCTTAAATGTAGGACTTAAGTAAATACATTGCTACAATTTAATACATGATCAAAGAAAAAATTGACGAATCGAGAATCAGCTTGATTCTCAAATGCCATAACAAGGGAGCAAAATGGAAAAGCATTATGTTTCACTTATATTGTGTCACTGCTTCCATTTTAACTGAGAATATGTAAAAATTCCCATTTATTACATCTTCTCGATTATTCATGTGAGTGAAATATTTCAGGCTTATGATTGACTTGTACTCAAATGTGGTGCTCTTTCTTTAGTTAATTCCCTTTAGAGTTATCTCTGAAAGGGAAATAGCACAGAGGAAGTTGCCTAAACTCCTGCTTGGTGAGATCATGCAATAACTTTGATAAATGGTGCTTGAGTCAGTGAAAAGACATTTATAGGTTCTCTGGAACCCTAAGAGTGAAGAGCATTAAAATAAGCAGTGAAAGGTGCTAAATCAACAAAAGTGATATGATTTCTGGTTTTATTTTAAGAGAAAAACAGTCTCTAAATAACTAAATCAATGCCTCATTTAGCCCTTCTTCCTTAGCCATTATTTGCCATGTTAATTCCCTTCCTAGTTCAGGTCTTGCTCTATAATCCTGTTGGGTTATTCCCCTGTTCTCTAATAGAGCTCGTTCTTCAAATTTTAAATAACTCTATGCAAATTCCCAAATACATCTAGGGGACCCGTTCATTCTATTCAGTCTGCATTATGTTACTTTCTTTAATGCAGCCTTTGTTTTACGTACTTTATAGACTGCCTTAGGTGCCTACTTCTATTACTTCCTGCTAGATCCCCCTACTAAGAAATAAAATAGAAAAATATTGAATGACTAGTGAGTGGGTGAAGCAAGGCCTTGGCCTGAGAATTAGATAGTAGCCACTTCCAAACTCTAGTATCATGGACCACCTGACAAAATACAAGCCTTCTTAGCAGCAAAATGAAAACAACACATACACACACACACACACACACACACACACACACACACCAGTGGATCCCTGCTAAATCCATTATTCCATTTGCAACTTCAGGAAACGTTGAAATATTAAGAATGCAAAGCTACCATAGCAAATGTTTTATATAAAATATTAGTTCACATAGGATATAGATTAACAAAGGAAGGGCCACATTGATAACTAATAAATGAGTAGCCAAGGGGGATAAGGATGGATATCTTAAATCAGTAACTCAATAAAAAATTTTAAAAATCTACATCCTGGACAGGCACAGTGGTTCACACCTGTAATCCCAGCACTTTGGGAGGCCGAGGCTGGTGGATCACCTGAGATCAGGAGTTCGAGACCAGGCTGGCTAACATGGAGAAACCCTGTCTCTACTAAACATTCAAAATAAATTAGCCAGGCATGGTTATGGGCACCTGTAATCCCAGCTACTTGGGAGGCTGAGGCAGGAGAATTGCTTGAACCCGGGAGGTGGAGGTTGCAGTGAGCCGAGATCACACCATTGCACTCCAGCCTGTGCGATGGAGCGAGACTCAAAATAAAAATAAAATAATAAAATTTTAAAAATCTATGCCCTCCCACTCTTTTAAATTAATTTTCTTCTACAAATTTTTTTCTTCACTTTTGTGATATGTTGTCTATTTTTCTAATTATATGTAAATGATCCGTATATAGTGCAAAAAGTCTTTCAAATTTGGTTGAAAAAAATTTATATAATCAACCTCTTATTTTACTATCTGATTAA
The DNA here is from genome assembly GCF_006542625.1 of Nomascus leucogenys. Lineage (NCBI taxonomy): Eukaryota > Metazoa > Chordata > Mammalia > Primates > Hylobatidae > Nomascus > Nomascus leucogenys. The sequence goes on along the minus strand of NC_044386.1, from coordinate 18,413,306 downwards.
ATTTGAAGTATACCTTGATAACCTAAAGGAGTAATTCAGCTAATTTGTTCAACCAATAGACATATTTATGTAAACAGACAAAGTAATAGACGCAGTCGAAATATCCAGTCTTTGATTGTTTTATATTCATTAAGATTAGATAGATTGACTTTTATCTCACTTGCCTCTTTAAAAAGATAACTCTTGCAGCCTGATTGGTAATTTTTTAGTATACGATTCAAGGAATAAAGATTCAAGAGGGAGCAATATAGACCATTAACTGTAATAAGTGGCCCTTTCTTCATTATGTTGGGGAAGAATGAGTTCATTTTCCTCTTTTTGTTCATAGTTCTCATTATTATCTTGACTCACCAGCCCAGACCTTTCTGTAGAGTGTCAAGTGTTCAACTTTCCATCAGACTTTCACATAGATATCTCTCTTAAGCACATGAAAGTCAAAATACCCCAAATTAACACTCTCTTCACTGATCTTTACCTGATACTTCTCATCTTGTAGAGGTCTCCCCACTGACCCAGATACTTAAGCCAAATACCTGAGTGTCATTAGAATCACTCCCTTTTCCTCACACTCTACTTCCAACCAGTCTTCTTATCCTTAAAGATTCACTTAACATAACGTTTTCTCCATTTCATATCCACTGTTAAATTCAGGGCAGACTGCCATAGCTCTCATTATGATGTCTCTGACTCCATTCCTCACCCTGCTCAGGCCATATCGTACTTTACTTAGCAACAGCATTTGTCGCAAGAGAACAATTTCTATCCCTTGAAATACTAGTTGGTTTCTAGAATGCCACACCCTCTTAGTTTTTTTTGTTTGTTTGTTTGTTTTTCCTTTCTGAATGATCAGTGGGCATCTTTTGCTTTTACCTTTTCTCTCAATCTTATGTGTCAGAATCCAGTATTTGAGCCTCTTTCTATACATACTCATTTCTATGCTAATTTCATTAGGTTAAGGGCTTTAAGTAATATCTTTATGCTGGTCATATTTACATTACTATTTTAGCTTGCTCCTCTAAAAACCAGTATATGTTATGCCAACTGAATATGTCTGCTTGAGTCTCTGAGATATAATCTCAGAGTAGATCCAGAATTGAACTCTTGATTTCCAACCACCTCCCCACAAACAGTTCTTCTCACAGTTTTCTGTATTCCAGGTCAAACACTTTGGGTCATCCTTCATTCCTGTTTTCCTTTCACACCACACGACTATGACATCAGGAAACCCTACCGTCAACAGATATCCGGGATTTCACCACATCTCCTCACTTCTATTTTAACTAACTTTATTTCATTTATCTCTTAACCTATCTCCTTAATTCTACCATTGTCCCACACAATTTATTCCCAAAGCAACTTTCAAAACAATTATGTTAAAATATATAGAATCATATCACTTGTATTAGTCTGTTTTCACACTGCTGGTAAAGACATACCCAAGACTGTGTAATTTATAAAGAAAAAGAGACTTAATGGACTCACAGTTTCACGTGGCTGAGGAGCCCCCACAATCATGGTGGCAGGCAAAAGGCATGTCTTAGCTGGCAACAGACAAGAGGGAATGAGAATCAAGCGAAAGAGGAAACCCCTTATAAAACTATCAGATCTCGTGAGACTTAGTCACTACATAAGAACAGTATGGGTGAAACCACCACCATGATTCAAGTATCTCCCACCAGCTCCCTCCCACAACACGTGGGAATTATGGGAGCTACAGTTCAAATGAAATTTGGGTGGGGACAGTGCCAAACCATATCATCACTCCTTTGCTCAAAACTTGCCAATGGCTTCCCATCTTACTTACAACCAAAGCTAACAGCATGATAGTGATGTGCCTGCTCTTAATTACCTGGCCCATCATCATCATTCTGATACCATCACCAGTTCTTTCTGTTACTTTTACCTTAGATATTCTGGTCCCATGAATGTACCTGAAATAGCCTCGAAAGCACCCACATTAGGGCATTTGTGCATATGATTCTTTTTTGCCTAGATTTCTCTATCACTTCTTTTAAGTAAGCCTGTTTATTGCTAGCAGTCAGTGGCATGCCAGTAAATATTTAACAACCAGAAATATGTATGCATGTATATAAGTGTATGTTCATATAAATTTTACAGATATAAAAGATATGTAGCACACAATTTACAAGCAATTATAGAATATATATTACTGTTGATTGGAAATTCCACACAGTCAGTTGATTTTTACAGAATATTTACATTGATTTTTGCTGAACTCTTGCATCCATAACCAATCAGTTGTTGCAATCTGTTGAATACTGACAATATTTTATTGCAAATAAATGCTTGATTACTATCTGATTCAGCAAAGAAGTTGCTCAGTTCATTGACAAATAAGTTTAGTTCTGGCTTAGGTATTGGCTAATATTTTTACTTACATAAATGTGTAGATAAATGATGTTTGTCTCAATTTCACTTGTTCATCAATATGAGCTGCGTTTTGCTAAGTTAAAAATCATTTTTATTATTTAGGATACTATTTCTTCAATGTTTCGTGTTCTTTGCAATGTAATGGTTACTGTGGGGTTTAAACTGCTTTAGTTGTTTTCTCCTTTACTTTCTCAAGTCTAGACAATCCCTAGATCAATACATCCACTGCCACTGATTTTCAGGTTACCAAGGTGACACTATTGAACATGGAGTTGGGAAAAGATGAACACATTATTTTATAGTATTTACACCATACAGATAAAGTAGACATAAATAACATCAAAATTATAGATAATGGTAAAATATAGTAACACAATTTGAAAGTAGTGAGTTTTCAGTATTTATTACTTTTTAAAGTGAAAGGGAACTTTAAGTTTATATAATTTAATGTTTAACAATAGTTATATCTATGAGCCAGCTCTCAAAATTTTTGAAAGCATAATAATCAGCCCTTGTGACCCAGAACTTGCTAATTCCAGCATATCACTATTATAGTCCTAGTTAGAACCACAAGCCCAAACAAAATGTTTAATTTTCCTCAACAATTAACAACATCTAATCTGCTATATATGGTGTTATTATGTATGATTTAATTATCTTTTTTTTTTTTCACTAATCTGCCCTTCCTAGAATGTCAGCATTACGAGGGCAGCAATTTTCTCCACCTAGAACAGTGCCTGGATTCAAGAGGGCACTCTATAGCTGCCAATTGAAGGAATGAAAAACTGTTTATAGCTCTCAGGATAAAGGAATCCAAGGCCACTCTTCATGATCTCACACTTGCTTAACCCCTATCCTTAGGCAACCCACACAAAAGTCTTTCTCCGTCTCCATGTTTTCTCTGGCGTTGCGATCTTTCACACATCTGTTTTTCCTGTCTTGTGTGCTCTTCTTGAGTGACTTCAGGCCCTTTTTGGTCGAGTCAACACTTGTGATTTTGCGTTACTAATATCTTTAATATGGGCTCAAAGAACAAACTTACACAGTCAATATGTTTTTATTTTTTTCTTGGTGCTATTTGTTATTTTGCTTAGTGTTGTCACTTGAGTGGTGTCCTCTCCCCTATGAAAAAGTCGTATATTGAAGCCCTAGCCCCCAGTTACTCAGAATACGACCTTCTTTGGAGTTATGGTTTTTACAGAAATTATCAAGTTAAAGTGACATGCTGTGGTGTTACAGGGCTTTTCCTTAGTTCAGCTAAAGACAGAAGTCCTTGTCCCACAGCCTTGAACGTTTAGGCTGGCAGACACTTTTAAGGGTGAGTAACACAAGGCTTTATTCAGTGAAAAAGAAGAAAAGGGGGGAAAAGGGACTCTCTTCAAGGCCAGAGACACTGCTAGAGTGCTTTCTGCCTCGTTGTTTGAATCCCAAGTTCCACCCAGGAAAAGGAGGGGCCAGGCTCCTCCTCCCTGCTGCAAATGGGGTGAACTTCTGTGGCTCTACCCCAGTGCACAGGCCAGCTGGCGTTTTGCCAGGGATGCCCTCCCATCTGACTGTCTAAGTGGGCCATAATCCATTATGATTGGTGCCTTATGAATAAAGGAAATTTGAACATAGAGATACACACAAAGGAAAGATGATTTGGACATATGGGGAAAAGTCCATGTGAGTAGGAAAACAGCCAACAATAAGCCAGGGAGAGAGTCTTGGGACCGAAGAAGAAACCAACCCTGCCAACACCTTGATTTCAGACTTCTAGATTCCAGAACAGTGCAACAATACTTTTTTGCTTTTTTTTTTTTTTTGTAATCACTCAGTTTGTGGTATTTGAGGACAATTTGATTTGCAGATTGTTTTAGGCAATGAGGGCGCAGCAATGAAAACACAGAAAACAAAGATCCTTGGCCTTGTGGAGCTTTTGTTCTAGTGGGGAAAAAAACCAAATAATTTGTCAAAAACAAGAATTAAATTTGCATGAAAATCAGTAAATTAATGTAATGGCAATACAAAACAAGGCAGTAGAATTGAGAAAGACAAGGAAATAATCTCTCAGAAGGATAGACATAATTGCCTGGGGCCAGTATTACTGAGGGTGGTATGAGGACATCAATTACCTGTTGGATTTGGCAACATGAGAACCACAGAAGATAAGAGCATTAACAACAACTAATCTGCTATATATGGTATTATTGGTATTATTATGTGTGATTTAATTATCTTTTCTTTTTCCACTAATCTGCCCTTCCTAGAATGCTAGCGTTACAAGGGCAGCAATTTTCTCCACCTAGAACAGTGCCTGGATTCAATAGGGCACTCTATAGCTACCAATTGAAGGAATGAATAACTGTTTATAGCTCTCAGGATAAAGGAATCCAAGGCCACTCTTCATGATCTCACACTTTCTTAACCTCTATCCATAGTATTTTCAGTGTAGCATGCGACCTTAATCAACATTGGAAGGGTTTGTACTAGAGATTAAGGGGAACAAAGCAGGTTTGCTGTCTGGTAGACATAGAGATGCATGGTCCTGAGCTTCCTTTAAGGAAGAACTTGCTCCTCCAGCATGGGGAGTGCATTCAGCAGCACACTTCCAGCTGTCAGCTCCTTCCGAACTATATCAACCTTGCCTGTAGTGGCACCATTTCTAGGACAGCACTCATCCAGTGACAGAATGAAGGAGGGTGTATAAAGTTCTGGCTATTTTGGCCCAATTCTGGACTCTACTTAAAACTATATGCTAAAGGAACAAAGCATATACATACCTCTGAAATCTTAATAATTTTAGGAATCAGATACATGTGTTTGCTTCAGTGCTGCATATTTGCTACATGTGACATAAATAACATGTATACGATATGTAGGCATGCTTTAATATTCATATATTATGTATATATATATAGCATGCATAACATGACAGCCAACTTGCTGGAAAATGGCCATGTCTTTTTAGATTATTAGAGTATGACAGCCAGGGTGGTGGCTCACACCTGCAATCCCAGCACTTTGGGAGGCTGAAGCAGGCAGATCACCTGAGGTCAGGAGTTCAAGACCAGCCTGGCCAACATGGCCAAGCCCAGTCTCTACTAAAAATACAAAATTAGCTGGGCATGGTGGTGCACGCCTGTAATCCCAACTACTCAGGAGGCTGAGACAGGAGAATCACTTGCACCCAGGAGGCAGAGTTTGCAGTGAGCCAAGATGGCGCCACTGCACTCTAGCCAGGGGAACAAGAGTGAAACTCCATCTCAATAATAATAATAATAATAATAGAGTGTGACATAATTAAATTGTGACATAAATTAAATCATGATATAAAAGAGAAATAAATCATTTTTTATAAATTAGGAAACCAGATGTCACAATAACGGAATTGGTAATGCAGGAGAAATCATCAATGTTCAGTTACTTATGGACCTATGTTGTCATTTATATCATTACTAATGGAACTAGATGGTCATTGATATATGTATATACTTATATAGTAGTGTTTTAATATATTCAAAATTATATGACTCTAAATATAGTTGTCTCAACAACACGTATTCCAAATGTTTTTGTGACATTCATATTAAATACCCTTTCTCTAATAGTAACTGACTAAAAAAATTCCATATAAAGCATCTCATCTTTTGAACTCATTTAAACCATCGAAGCAAAAACCAAAAAAAAAGCAGAATAAGAGAAAAATATGCCAATAAATAAATAAGCATCATATGTCTATATGATAATATTTCTCATATGGGTTTGCGTTTTGAGCACACAAATTTTTTATAAGCCACATGAAGAAGCTATTTTGGGAAATCATACTTAACTAGATCTAGAAATGAAATATAACTTGTATATGATGTTTAAATGTTTTTAGTTATCTTTCTAATTTTCTTGATTAATAGTATCCCATAAATAGCATAGAGCAATACTCCCCATAGAGTGTAAGTTTCCTGATGCTAAAAATCTTTATAACTATTCATCAATTACAGGAAGTCGTGTTCTATGTGTTGACTAAATAGCAATTATTTGGAGGTCAGGTTCATTTTCCTTTCATTTGCTTATCCTCTAAATACAACATTTACCTGAACTCATGAAATATGCTTACAATGGACCATAGCTGAAATATTACATTTGTGAGTTATGTTTGTTTCTCTGTATGTCATGCACTCCATTTCTGGACAGAGACAGTGAGAGGAAGAGAGGCAGAAAGAGAGGAAGGCAAGAGGACATAGTAGGTACACAATATATAGTATGATTTAATGGTCTTAGGAATTGATCTAGAAAGCCAAACATCACTGGTTTTCTTTTGGGGTAAATGAGTGTGTGTGTGTGTGTGTGTGTGTGTGTGTGTGTGTGTTTTCCAAATGTCAATGCCATTGTTCTGTGTAGCAAACTACTACTGAGAGCTTTCAAAACAAGAATTTTGGAAGTCAGGAAATTTAGCAGGTGTTGTCCAGGCAATTTCTTAATCCATATGACGTTGGTTTGGAATACTGGGTAAAGCATCCATCTGACATATCAACTTGTGTGGAGGTTCAAGGATGGGTCCAGGGAGGTTCAAGGATGGGTGCAGTGAGATGCCTAGTGCTTTAATAGGAACAGCTAGGAGACTGGGCCCAGCTGGATGCCTCATTTTCTCCATGTGATTGCAGAGCCTCTCTACATTGTGTCATTAACAATCTAGCTAGATCACTTACAAGAAAGCTCACGGGCTAAAGAGATCTAGGCAGCGGCTTCTAAACCCCTCAAGAACAGAGCAAAAACTGCTAAGGTCACTTTCATTGTGCTGCCTTGATTAAAGCAGTCACAGGCCAGCACAAATTTAAGGAGAAGGCAGATAGACCCAGATGACTGATGGGACTATTGTCAAAGAATTTATAGGAGGCTTCGTTAATCCCTCAAGCCATGATCATTTTCTCTAAATGGTAGCGATTGTAGCATTGATAGTTGGTTCTCTACAAAGAGAAGATCCTAGGGCTAATGGCCACTTGAAACAAGATGAATTTTTCCAATTCTCACTCTTTTTCCTGTTATGCAAAAGACTGTATCCTGAGCAGTTGGCATCAGAACTTTCAGTAACCCAAGTTTACTTATCATGTTTCTGCCATCTCTTGAAGGAAATTCCCTACAATGGGGACCTTTGATTCCAATGCTATTAGAATCTAACCTGGCCAAGAGAGGCTGCTTCTGAAATCACATTGCCAAGGTATAGACATCCTTTCAAAGTCTATTTGAGGGTCTGTTGGACAACAGTAGAGACATATTTGAAGCAGGATCCCATAGCTGTTTCTTTCTTATTTTTTCATCCAGAAACAACAATTATTAAGACAAATGTGTAAATGATTTCATGAATGCACACATGCCAACAGAATTCTATATGCTCCATCAACTCTGGAAAGGGGAAGGAGGTGACTGAGAGCACAAAAAATAATGTCTCATTCAATGTATAGTTACTGGCTGCATTATTTACTGTTTTATTTTATTTTATTTTATTTTTTAATTGTGGTAATAGCACTTAATGAGAACTACCTTTTAAACAACTTTTTAAGTGTCTAATACAGTATCATTAACTGCAGGCACAATGTTGTACAGCCTTTAGAAGTTATTCATCTTGCACATCTAAATCTTTTTTTTTTTTTTTTTTTGAGACGGAGTCTCGCTCTGTCTGGAGTGCAGTGGCGCGATCTTGGCTCGGCTCACTGCAAGCTCTGCCTCCTGGGTTCACGCCATTCTCCTGTCTCAGCCTCTCCGAGAAGCTGGGACTACAGGTGCCTGCCACCACGCCTGGCTAATTTTTTTGTATTTTTAGTAGAGACGGGGTTTCACTGTGGTCTCGATCTCCTGACCTCGTGATCTGCCCGCCTCGGCCTCCCAAAGTGCTGGGTTGCACATCTAAATCTTTACACACATTAAACAGCAACAACTCATTTCCCTCTCACTCAGCCCCTGGAAAACCACCATTTATTCTATTCTTGACACTATGAGTCTGACATTTTCAGATTCCTCGTATAAGTAAGATCATGCAGTATTTGTTCTCTTACTGGCTTATTTTACATTACATAATGTCTTCAAGGTTCATGCAGCAGTGAACATAGGAGTGCAGGTATCTCTATGAGATCCCAATTATAATTCTACTGGATATGGGCAACAGGTATATAAAAAGATAATCAACAACACTAATCATCAGAAGAATATAAATCCAAACCACAAGGAAATATCACCTCATACTAGCTAGGATGGCTATTATCACAAAACAAAAGACAGGTATTGATGAGGTTGGAGAGCCATACTGTTGGTGGGAATGAAACGGCATAGGAATTCAACACAATGTTAAGAAATAGAACTACCTTATGATCCAGAAACATCAATTTCTATATCCAAAAAAAAAAAAAACCTGGGTTTTTGTTTAGGCTAAACCCACAGGGCTGCTGACTATGTGCAATGAGTTTCATATCAACAAGGAGTGGCAAATTATACCTCTTTAAGCAGAAAAGTGATATTTTTCTGTGCTATCTCATGATATTTACTCACAGGTAAACCTATTGTGAAAGGCTACAGTTTAATTTTCTTTTTTGCCGTATTTAGATGGTCTCTTACCCATGATAGTTCATCTTACCATTTTTCAGCTCTGTAATGGGTTTATTACGATGCAATCCCATCATAAGTCAAGGAGCATCTGTTATGCTATTAGTAAATTCTCTAAATTTATTAGTAAATTCCATTTTGCTGAATGGAGTAGTTGTGCTGAAGGTTTGGCAATCTGGAGAAGAGTAGCCCTTTGCAGAATCCCTGGGCAGCCCTAGGATTTTATCAGTATGATTATTAAATATATCAGCAAGAAAGACAGAGCTTTTGAAAACACAGATCACATTGAACACTAATAATAGAAATAAAATGCAAACAAAAATAAAAAAAGCATTCCAAGTTTGAAACATCTGTAGCGATGTATTAAAATAACTACATCTGCCTGATGTATATTTTCAAATTCTTAGAGACAGTGACCACTTTTATGATCATGTCCCCACTCTCTCTCTTTCATTCTCCCTCTTCATTTCCTCCTTATTCTCCTCCTCTTTATTTCTCTTTTCTCTCTATCTCTCCCTCTCAAAATACACCAATTCTGTCCTATAAACTCTGCAAGTTACAAGGGCTAAATTCCTTGAGCTAATGCCACTGTGGCATTAAGATTTTAGTGTCAGGAAATCCCGGGTATGATTTCAAATTTTCCAAATTGGTAATCCTGTGATCTGAGAGGAGTTACTGACATTTCGAGCTTTTCTTTTCACATTCTAATAGAATGTGTGGAAATAAATACACGAGGTGTATACCCTAAAGGAATTCCCTTAAGGACTTCTTAATTCACATTCTCTACACAAAACATGTAAATTATCCTTCCTTTTCTCCTCAGCAGAAATAAAATACTTCACCATCAATTTTCATGGTAGGAAGAGAAAAAACATGTAGAGAAGTATTGAATCTTCCTACTAAAGCATAAAAATGTCTACCTCTATGAATTTATGATTGCTAATTCCATGAGTCATAGCTTGCAGCTAAGTCTTGTGTTTTAAAAGAAATTTTAAGATGCCAGTGTCTCATATAATTTCATATATATTTTTCTTTATAAGTAAAATAAAATCTGAGGTTTTAATCCATCACCCACTGGAAGCTTGGAGTCACAAATGTGCTAAATTTACCAGTATAGATACAGACAGCCATGCCCTGGCTAAACCACAGCCATAACAATGACTGACAAATAGGGAAGTTTGGTCAATCTTGGCTTTCCACAAGGGCAACGGTAGAATTATTTAAACTTTCAGCCACTTGAGAAACAAAATATTGAATGTTTGTAAATATTAAAATGAACCTTTAAATTGAAGGTGTGTTTTAATCACTGAGTACCTAATCTCTGCCATTGTCTCACTAACACTTTCCACTGAAGCTAAATTTGTGCACTGTCCCCGATATTGCCATGCATATTCCAGACCCCAAGCATTGGTTCATGTCAAGTGAGTGTCCTTTCCATGAATACACTGCTTTCTCCATACAATTCACAGCCTACAAACATGGCCTTCCCCATGGGTACTCTTCATTCATATGCTTCCATCACTATGGCCTCTGAAGTCTGTGTTTTGTGTTTAGTAAAATGTTTTCTGTGTTACTTTACAGATTTGCATATCTGTTTCCATATCATTGAACATTCTAATCATAGCATTTCAACTTCATAAGTTGTATCTTACATGTGTTTATACCCCACATTTTAAACAGAGTAGAAACACATTCGGCACACGTTGAATTGGCAATGATGAATGAAGAAAACAGATTTCTGGATTATGCTGCTGATGGATATGCATCAGTTAAATGTCTAATTATTTTTGTTTTCTATACAGAGAAGAATTTATGGAAGATGCATTATCTTCATAAAATCATTTGGGAAAATTCAGAATGTGTAATGTATATAGCATATAATATACTAAATATTAAAATACTTAAATATAAATTGTGTAGATAACATAAAGAATTTTATAGGTACCTAAATCACCACAATCAGGCAGTTGAAGAGAAGACTTTTTACTGCCAAGATGTTTAGTGCCTTCATTTAGAAAATGGTTAATGAAACTTTTACATATATTTAAATCTCTTAGTACTCATATTAATTTGAATAAGCAGATCCTCCAGTGAAATATGAGAACCTTAAGGCCAGGTACCATATGTGGTTAAATAGGTAGGTATTTCAGATTTGTACATTCACAAGAATCTCTGGGGCAACTTGTCACAAAACTTATGCCTGGGACCCGCTGCCCTGGATTCTAATTCAGTAGGTTGAAGATGTGAGTAGATTTGCATGATAATGAGCACTTTACATGATTTAGTTATTAAGTGGTCCACATGTCCCATTAGAGAAACACTGGGAGTCCTACCCATTTTCTGTAGAATAATAGATGTTAAATGAATAAATGAAAAACTGAACAAATTAAGAAAAAGAACCAAAAGTAGGCCAGGCACGGTGGCTCATGCCTGTAATCCCAGCACTTTGGGAGGCCAAAGTGGGTGGATCATTTGAGGCCAGGTGTTCAAGACCAGCCGGGCCAACATGGTGAAACCCCAATTCTACTAAAAATACAAAAAATAGTGGGGCATGGTGGTGCATGCCTGTAGTCCCAGCTACTCAGGAAGCAGAGGCAGGGAAATCACTTGAACCCTAGAGGCAGAGGTTGCAGTGAGCAGATATCGCACCTCTACACTCCAGCCTGGGTGACAGAGTGAGGCTCTGTCTCAAAAAACAGAAAGAAAAATAAGCAAAAGTACACATGTGTAGTTTAGACATAGAAGGAACCTTACCATTTTCTCTCATAAATATGTGTGTCTACCTTGGAGGTTTTTGTAAGAATTTAAATATGTAGGCTTCTTTATTTGTTCTAGCCTGTTAGGCATTTTTATTTTGCAGTCTTCTGTGGTATTATCTAATACACAAAATGTGTACATTTTCATCTTGGATTCTTTTTAGTGGGTAAAAATGCAAGAAAACATTTTGGAGGATCTACTGCTATATGAATATTATTAGTCAGGAGGCATAACCATATGGTAGGCTAGTGACTCAAGCTCAACAAGTAATGTTTATAATCACAGACGCATTTTCAATGTTATGAACTTGTGTACAGCAGAGAGTAATTCCCAGTTACAAGCCCCTACATATCAAGGTGATTGGGAAACAGTAGTCAGAGGTAATTTGCAGGCAATCGGGCACCTACAATTGTTTACCAGGGAAGTAATAAGAAACAAAACAAAATGATACACAGGTAATCACATCTTGTTGATTCAACCCAGCATCACAAGAGAATAAGAGGCAACAATTCAAGTTAAAATTTTTGAAGTAAACATTGCCAGTGAAGCCTTTCCAACAAACATTTAGAATATGCCGTAGCTGTTTACCTAGGATGTATTGAAAAGAGAAGCATTTTCTTTATTTTTAAACAAATGCACAATGCAGTAATTTATGGAAATTAAGTTCGCTGCTCTGTATTTTTGGCTTTAAAAATGTACTAAATGAAAAGGCTACACAGTGTTCCCTTAGTAAGATTTTATCAAAGACAAGAGTAAATTATTTTGCAAATACTGGATACATGGATACATGACAGAAATGGCCAACCAAACACATAAAACATATTTTCTTACTTGGACTATGTATATATAATTTATTCTATCTTTGTCCATTGGCTTAGCTTTTACAATTGAGAAAAATGCACATCACTTTTTTATATTATGTGCCTATGTGATCCCCATACACATACATTTGTTGGCATGACATGATGAAGTTAAAATATGAAGAAGTGCATGGAAACATAATGGCAGGACTTTGTCTTTTTAATTGTTGTCTATTCAGCATATGGTCTTGAACAACATGCACCTAAATCAAACTGAATATTTGTGTCTGACCTCCCTAGAGTTCGTAAGTTGAATTCCTAACCCCAAATATGATGGTATTTGGAGATGAGGCCTTTGGAATGTAGTTAGGCTTAGATTAGGTCATGAGGATGAGACCTTCATAATGAAAATAGTGGCTTAAAAAAATTAAAAAAAGGAAATTCCCCATCCTCCTCTCAGTGCTTGCAAAGAAGAAAGCCCATGTGAGGACATTGTAAGACGGTGGCCATCTGCAAGCCAGGAAGAGACGCCTCACCAGGAATAAAATCATCTGGTACCTCCATCTTGAACTTTCTAGCTTCTGGAAGTGTGAGAAATAAATCTCTGTTTTTAAAACCACCCAGCCTATGGTATTTTGTTCTGGCAGCCTGAAGAGATTAATGCAGTAGTCTATTGGAGATGTGTGTAAGCCAGTCCCACTTCAGATTACTAAATCAAAATTTCTGGGGACTGAATATGAGCAATTTGAGGAAACTTCAGGATAATTGTAAACACAAGTTTGAAAACCAATAGCAATATTCTAAAAATTAGAGTGACAAAATAATTGATCATCCAAACGGCCAAACTGTTTAAAATGAAAGGGAGTGTTGCAATAGTTAAGCTAGGATAAGGTAATCTGAAAATTTCCTGAGAAAACCATTATATATGATCATTTTGCCTGTATAGCTTCACATTTAACCAATTTTTTTTTATTAAAACGATCATTCTGCTTGATGTTTTCACCATGTTCAAATGTAGCTTCCTGCATAAAATTTGGGTGGGGGGGAATCAATGTAAGTATCTGTGTGGTGAGGATGTAGGTGTGTGTTTACTCATAAAATACATTTTATTCTGTTAAAAAAAGACAGCTATTATGCTAAGCATTAAGAATGGAACGTAGGCTGTGAATTAATCTTGAATTTGATTAAAATAATTTTTATCACAATATTGGTAAGATAAATGTTTACCATTTTCCCCTAACTTATTTCAACATTGTTCACAATTTCAGATAAATTCATTATACAATCCAGAAACCGCACTTGTGTTTACCAAATGAGTTGAAAATTTGTGTTTATACAAAAAGCCATACTTAGATGTTTATGCAGTTTTCTTCCTAATCACTGAAACTTGGAAGCAGGTAGATGCCCTTCAGTAAGTGAGTAAATAAATAAATTGTGGTCCATGCAGAGATAATGGAATATTAGAGTTAAAAGGAAATAAGCTACCATATTTTGAAAAGACATGAAGAAACCTTAAATGCATATGACTAAGTAAAAGAAATCAATCTGAAAGACTAACCGTATGATTCCAATTGCATGACATTTGAAATAGGCAAAATTATGCAGACAGTAAAAAGATTAGTGGTTGCCAGGGGTTGGGGGAGGGGAGGGATAAATGGTAGAGAAGAGACAATTTTTAGAGCAGTGAAACTATTCTTTTTCATACTATGAAGTAGTTTAATGTTGTCATAGCTGGCAAAACCCATAGAATATAAAACACCAAGTGTAAACCCTCTTGTAAAATCTGGACTTTTGATAGTAAAGATGTGTCAATGTAGGCTCGTCAATAGTAGCAAATGTACCACTGTGGTATGGAATGCTGTTAGTGGGGAGGCTGTGCTCATGGAGAAAGTAAAGGGTATATGGGAATTCTTTGTTCTTTCTGCTCAATTTTGCTGTGAAAGGACCTAAAACTGCTCTAAATATAGTCTATTTAAAAGGAAAAATAAGAAGTTACTGTCTATCAGTTGTACTTTAAGTGATCCCAGAAAATGCATCTGGGTTCCAGGTTAGAAAGTGATCATCTTTTACTGAAATCATGTTGCTATGGCAATTTGACTGTAACAGTTTCTGATTATCTATATGTCTCCAGGAGGGGTCATAGCTAAGCACATGCAGCTGCACCATCGTCAAGAGAGTTGTGATTTTTTTTTTTTTTTTTGAGATGGAGTCTCGCTCTGTCGCCCAGGCTGGAGTGTAGTGGCACAATCTTGGCTCACTGCAATCTCCACCTCCCAAGTTCAAGCAATTCTCTTCCCTCAGCCTCCTGAGTAGCTGGGACTACAGGCGCATGCCACCATGCCCGGCTAATTTTTTGTATTTTTAGTAGAGACAGGGTTTCACCCTGTTAGCCAGGATGGTCTCAATCTTCTGACCTCGTGATCTGCCTGCCTAGGCCTCTCAAAGTGATGGAATTATAGGCCTGAGCCGCCGCGCCCAGCCGAGAGTTGTGATTTTAAGTTAATCCTGAGACAATCCTTTCAGAGAAGTGTGTCCATTTTGGATATGGTCTTTTCTATCCATGAGCAAATTTGGCTGGCAAATTTCTTCCCATTTCATCCAGGAAGTGGTTGTAGATATGTGTCATTCACTTCATAATACTTGGTTTTACCTTTACATATCTATTTTGCAAAACTTACTAATGATTTTATTGTAAACCTTTATCTTTGATAATAATCTCATATTTCTCCCCACCAAAAACAAGTCCCATTTATAATTAATTCTCCTTAGGAAAGACAGCTTTACTTTTTTCAAGTGGTAGCAAATATAAATTTCTTTCATAAAACAATTTCATAAATTCTTTGCTTGTTCTTTTCTGTATCAATTCAATTCCTACTAATGTAATTATCATATGATAAAATATTGTTTTTTTAATAAGGGTGCTTGAGGCTTTTTCATATGCATGAGTTAGATGAATCATTTATTATCATATTATTATAATTTCTTTTGATAAGAATAATTTTGATTTCTATTTAGCTTCAGGAAAATTTTTCTGAATTCCCTCAATTATATGTTCACAATATGTGAAAGTTACGGGATCTTCTTTCCTGATACCTGAGGCTCTCCTCTCAAAGTCACTATTACATAGCCAATCAATTCAGTAAAAAAAGAAAATAGTGATTTACTTTTTTATATTCAAAATAAGTGACAAAGCAAGTCATTGAATACTCCTTTCTTCTTTTAAAAGTCTATTTTAACATAAATATATAAATCCTTTCTTCTCATAAATTAAGATATTGTCTGTAAAAGTATTTGGTAAAGCCTATAGGTAACAGTCATAACTGACAGCTTCTTAAGAATTGTACTGTAACTAATCAAGTGCGAGTTTGATTGAAAGTCATTGGTGTATTTATTAAAGATGACATGCTTCAAATATTTTTAATGAAAATACGTTTATGAAAAAATGACATGGTTGAAGTATCAAATACGTTTATATTTTATAATTATATGCATATATAGATGGACATATAAATATATATATACACATATATATACATATATTTATACACATGTTTATAATCTATCTCATGGACATGAGGACAATATTCTATGTTATGGCACAGTTAATATACCCTGAGTAAACTTTATCCTCCAGAATATGCATTTTTAGCTTTAAAATGTAAGACTCTATTAACAGAGCTATTTAATTTATGTATGTAGAGGTGGGTGTTTATGTATGCATAATCACAGATGGGTATTTAATATTTTTCATTTCTTTATTCAATCCAAGGGTTCATCATGCAAAAGTGTTAAACGTCCCTCTTTGCGCTACTAAGATAAAAAATGTGATTTTTTTACAGATGATTTATAGAATAAACCTTATCAATTTCTTTATTTTGCCTAAATACTTAGATCTAGTTATCCTTAAAGTTGTTTTCTAACAAAAATAGTGAGTTTCTTAGTCTTTGATACTTGTTAATATGCCTCCTGCCTATAATCTCTGTTTAAGTGTCCAAACTCCTCAAATGTTTTCCATCATTAAACATTGATAACTCTGCCAGGAAGCTACGTAAATTGTTCTATAAAGAGGAAAATTAGCCTCTGCTAAAATCAATATGACCACATTAGTTGACACTTCTGAGGAGCTCAAATTGTAAAATGTTCAGCACACTAGCACTAGGAATAGGGTGGCAGGACTGCCCTTGAGGGACCATGTACTTTTTTTTTTTTTTTCTTTTTTGAGTTGGAGTCTTGCTCTGTCACCCAGGCTGGAGTGCAGTGGCATGATCTCCACTCACTGCAACCTCCGTCTTCTGGGTTCAAGCAATTCTCCTGCCTAGCCTCCTGATAGCTGGGATTACAGGCATGTGCCACCATGCCCAGCTAATTTTTTTTTTTTTTTATTTTTAGTAGAGGCGGGGTTTCACCATATTGGTCAAGCTGGTCTCAAACTCCTGACCTTGTGATCCACCCGCCTCGGCCTCCCAAAGTGCTGGGATTACAGGTGTGAGCCACCACATCTGGCTGAGGGACCATCTACTTTAAGGAATGCAGAGAGATAGGCATCTTAATTTACTTAATCGGATGTTTGGGGCATGGGATAATAAGTAAATTTTTCAAAGAGACAGTATTCATGCACTGGTAAGGTATTGTTTTTCTCAGACACGTGGCTTTATCCCAAAAAGATGCTATTTTAACAGACATTTCTTGAAATATGTGTGTGTATGTTTGTTGATACTTGCTTATTATATAGCTCATACTGTTTATTAAACCATATCTATTACAGGAGTTATTAGAACAGCCTTACATAACATGGACAGAGAAGCCAGAGAACATTACTCCGTGGTCATTCAAGCCAAAGACATGGCTGGGCAAGTTGGAGGGCTTTCAGGATCTACAACAGTCAACATCACCTTAACCGATGTCAATGACAACCCACCACGCTTTCCTCAAAGTACGTATTTGTTTTCCATGATTTGAATTTATCATTATCTTTTTATGTAAAGTAAAATGAAATACTTCAACAATGTTATGTTACTGTTTTCTTAAGTGGAATTGTTCTGGTTTTGTGCTATATGATCACCCTTCTTCATGTAAGACTCATGAAATCACTCCAGCTATTGTCTTCTGAACCTAGGAAATAATTGGGAACGTGTTCAGAGTCAGAGTTTCATTTGGCATCAAGTTAAATATTAAAAATGATGTGGTGGTACTGAAAAATGGCATCTTGCCTTTGGCAAAGTATCTGTGTATTCTTAAAGTATTCATGGAGATGTTGAAAAGGTATTTTGATGTGAACATTCTTCTCATGCAACATTATTCTATACATTCTGTGACTGATTTTTTTTTAAAAATTCTTCATGTTATGAAGAAATGCTCTATACAGATGCATGCATGTAAGCACACACACACACACACACACACACACACACACACACACACACATCATCCAAAAGCAAGTTGAAGTTAATATGATAAGATGAGGTCTCAGAGTAAAATATAAGACTTGAAAACAGAAAGCATACTTCAGTAGGCAATTTTGGGGGAGAGGAGAGATATGAATCCTGTGGGTTTGGAGGGAGATGGTGCTTATGACATGTTCTGAATGTAAAGGATATAATTATAATATATTTCAGCTTTTAAAAATGGAAGATACTATAGATAACATTTTATACAACAGTCACTAATAATCACAGATATCCTACAGAGGAGTTGTCTCTTATGTTCATCTTACAAATGATGTTTAAAAACTGTCATAAATTAGATCCTTTGGTATGTCATAAAGGCTCTTCTCAAGTCAGCGTGAAATGCCTTTCTCAGCTTTATCTCTTGTCTCTTAATAGCATTTGCAGTACAACTCAGGCCTAGACACCATGGAATACTGCCTCCTCCTAAAATATAATAACACTTTGTACATCCTTACTTCAACTAAAATTTTTCCTTATTCACGGCCCTTTGTTAAAATCCCTGCTACAAGTTTCTCTGAAATTCCTGTTGCAGAATTAGAAGAGATTTGCAATTAATTCCTGTTGCAGAATTACTCATTCTTTTTTCCCTCTTGCACAGCACTTTTGCATGCTTGTTCGTGTTATACTAATTTTTCCTCTTTCACAGCAATTTTGCATGCTTGTTCATGTTCTACTAATTTCTGCAGGTACATAGATCCCCTTCCACTTATGAGATCCTCTAGGAAGACACTAAATTGTTTTTGCAAACTTAGGTGTTCAGCCCAGTGAGTGCCCAGCATTTGATAAATGATTCTTAGTGAGTAAATTAGTTGAATTTAAATACTCTGTCAAACCATCATTATTAAATGATTATTATTAAATACATGCAAATCACAGTCATAGTTAAATAAAAATCATTTTAAAATGTTGATGCCAGAGATAAGATATTACCTGGTGCATTCATGTGGCATTTGCTCTATGAAGAAAGTATATATCATAGGTAAGTCCATATTTTATTGAGCCATAAAATATAATTAAATTTTAGAACATTTTACAGATTAGGATGAACTTTTGTATCAATGTTATCACTTAGTTCAACAATATGCATATACATGAGGTAAATGTTATTATTTCACAGATTGGTACAATTGAAGTTGAAGATTAAAAAAAGATAATAAGCAATAATGCAGATTCAACAGAATATACACTTAATTATAATTTAGGATACCAACTTGCCTATCTTGTTTTCAGATAGATTCTACCACCATTATTTTTAAGATGTACATTCATATTATAGCCTTAATAGACAGAAAACTCAGATTGTACATCATAGGATTCAGTAAACGCTAGTCTGTGGTAAATATAGCATCTCCCACTCTCTCTTTTTCTCCAATTCTTCCTAAAATAATTATTAAAATTACGGGTTTATTAAGATTGACTTTATAGATTTACAGAAAATTTAAAATTTTAATTGTGATGGATATAAGGAATATTCTTCATATAGATGAATATAGATATATAATAAAGAGGTATTTGTTCCTAATTTTATTATTTTGATCAATAATAGTGTCATTGTTGAAGCATCAGTGTACAATGAAAATAATCACTTTACCTGACAAACAGAATAAGTGTATACTCTCTGAGTTAACTCATTGTGTCTAATGAATTCTTTCTTCAGTCAGTAACATTCTGGCAGAATGATTGACAGATGTAAATCCTGCTGCATTTCAAGGTGTTCTTAGAGTTTTGAAAAGGAGGCACTACACATTCAGAAGCTTACACTTGGGGTTTCTTAAAAGATACTTTATTTTGCACTCCATTTGAACAAAACAATGCTGCTTTTGCAACAGTTTGCTGTCACCATGACAAAAGTAGCTTGTAATAAAGTGTTCTTTAATTTATCCATAAATCGCAGCTTATTAAACAGCTTTGTACCTAGTGGGGAAGTATTGTAAACTGCTTGGAGAAAAGAAATGATGTAAGGACTTGTATTCACAAAATACCATGACATGCGCAAGTCTATACACAACTCAAATTCTATAAAGTTCATATCCTGTCATCAAATGGATCCAGTAGTTGAACTGTCTCTCTTAATGTGAGGTTTTTACAGTTGCCCTTTCTACTTCTTTCTCTCATCACCTGTCCGAGACAGTTATACTTCTTACAATTGACACTTGAATAAACATCCCTAACTACAAATTTTGCAAAAATATTCTCTCAAAGTGTTTTTTCTTCCATGCTTCATCTACCATGCTTGAGAAAGTGAGTAGGCTAGTTATAATGCATGGTAATTAGTTATCAGTTTATCTTGAAGTAAATAGGCTTTGAGTAAGTGTTTGAGAGGTAGTAAATTAGAGCTAATAATTTGCAACGTCTCTACTCTAGAGAGTTACAAACGCAGTAGCTTAGGATACAAGTCAGATAAATGTCTTGGAGGAAACAGGCTGCTTGTCAGTATCAGGAATGTGAAAAAGGAGCATAGAGACTGGATAATGCATGCCCAACTACAAGGGTAGCTACTATTTAATTCAGATTGATGCCTACCTCTGGGCTACATGGTGTTGGAAAAGGAGCCACTGAAACAAAACAAAACAAAACAAAACAAAAAGACTCATAGTGAAAGAAAACAAATCAGCCCATCTATGGCTTGAAATTCTACTCAAAGTACACAAATGATGTGCACTTCTCCTTCTAGAGAAAATCATCTATCTAAAGATATAAAATTCCCTAGTGTTAGTTCTTTCATTAAAGGTAATCTATTTTATTCTGCCATTTCCTATTCTGGTTTTTAAAAACTGTATTCTGGATTATGGTTGTTGCATAACTTATTCTTGGATAGATAAAAGTCACTGACATTATTTTGCACAAACCATATGCATATAAAATTCAATACCTTACATGAAAGTTTACAAAACAAACCTTCTATGTCCTAAATGGAAGGAATTATATTGTTGTATAGAGGATTGCTGTTGTAAGGTAAATCATCTAGTAACAGAAAGAAGCATAACGCATGCCAAATAATCACAATGCATCAACTTTAGGGCTTGATCCTCCATTATTACATTGCACCAACTGCAGCCACAGTAAGCTTAAGTTTTCGGAAATTTGCTATCATTATGTTAGATTAAATCTAACATAACTTTCTCCAGAACTTAAATGACAGCAAATTGCCAAGAATGTAAACTCAGTTGTGACTGCAGTTGGTTTAGTGCCATGTAATATTGGAGGATCAAGCTCTAAAAATTCAATAGATGGCAGTATTTCCCATAAAGTTAGTAAACATCACAATTGTTTAACTGGTTTGGGTAATTTCTAATGTTAATGAGAAAGAAAATATTGCTGAAGATATTGGCACTGATGTGATTTTTTTTTAGGGGGAGAGCTGTTTTTATTTTCATTGTTGTGGGTACAAATATGAATTTATATAATATCTTCATCATTAAAATTTTGTTTGAAACAAATTAAAGGAAAAAAAGCTTCTCCCTTGACCCATCAAAATATGCAGGATTTTTTTTTTAATTATCAAAGAATTGAGGTCTTTCTAGTGTCTTTTGAAAATGATATCTGGGTCATTTTATTATGGTTGCAGGCGTATATTTTGAAACATTTTGAGCATTTCTTTAAAATGCCAGTATATATTTGATTTTGCTAACTGTTCCTAATCACTTTAAAATAAGACAAATTCTGCAGCTGCATGTTTAGTATTCTACATATGTAAATTTCATTCAAGTTTATTCCTTGTACCATTCCAATTTTCTATATCCTTATAGAATTTTTGCTTGTCTGTTACTGAGAGAGATGTTAAAGTCTTCCAAGATGATACTGGATGTTTCCATTTCTCTTTTTTTTCCTCTGTTTAATTTTTCTTAGATGCAGTTTGAAACCATGCTATTGGATGCACACAGATCGAAGGCTTTGATATCTTTCTCTTGATTAAAATTGTTTTATTGTGAAATATATCTCTGTAGTTCTAATAATGCTGCATACCTCAAAGTCTAATTTGTCTCCTATAGCTATTCCAGAGGTTTCTTTTTTTTTCTTCATTTCTTTTTGGTTATGGTTTGTGTGGTATAATGTTTTCTATAATTTTACTTTCAAACTTTATTGTTCTTAATTTTTTATTCTTAATTTATAAATGTTTCTTGTGACCACTTAGCTAATATTTTTGTTATTTTAAAATGACATTATAATTTCTCTAGCTTTTGTTGATTTACTACACTTATAATTACCTTAATTACTGATATAGTTTCATTTAGGGATATCATTTGCTATTTGTCTAATCTTCTCTTTTTTTCTCCTCTCTCACATTCTTTGAATTATTAATTTCATTCATTTTGTCCTCCATTCACTTTTTTAAAATTTTACATTTTTATACTTTTTTATATTTAAAAAATACTGTAGATATTATTATTTATTTCACTCTACCTTAAATTATTTCATTGCTTGAAAATAGAACAACTTTAAAACTGTTTAATGTCATTAACCCTTTGTTGCTTTTTTTTTATTTTTGTCATCTTATACATTCAGTCCTATATGAAATTGTGATTATTGCTATTGTGTTAAATAGCAAATAATTATTTTTTAAGTCAATAATAATTTACCCCTCCTGGTACTATTTATTTCTCCTTGAATTTCTGTGTTTCCTTCTAGAATTATTGTTTTCTAAAGGGAATTATAAATTTCCTAAAAATCTTACATTTTCCCATTTTTAGTGATAGAAAACTGCCAATGAATTTTTTCAGCTTTTGTATATAAATTTACAATTTTGCCTTTATTTGTAGAGGGTATTTCCAATCAGAGTATAATTTTAGTTTGAAGGATTTTCTCCGTTTCAATAATTATTAATATAATTTGCTGTTTACCATTTTGTTCATTGAAAAATCAACCGTAGAATTGCTTTACAATAGTTTATTGTAGTTTAATGGACCTTTCTTCTATTAAGATATTCTTTGTTGTATTTTGTTTTCAAAAATTTAACCTACAATGCACCTAGTTATTTACTTTTTAAAAATCTGACTTACGGTTGTAAAGATGTTTTTAAGCTATCTTTTGTTAGTTTTGAGAAACTCTTGGTCAGAATTTTTTCAAGTATTTCTTCGACCTCATTTTCTCACTTCTTTTCTATTAGTTCTACAAAATATGTCAGCAAGGTCTTTCAATTATATAACATTCATCTATTACTTTCTTTGCTATATAATAATTATTATTCTACAGTCTTCTACAGTCTTCTTTCACCTGCATATTTTATATTAACTTATGTTCTAGTACACCAATCCTTTCTTCTGCTGTTTGTTCAGCAATTAAACCCATCTATTAACTCTATTAAGTACACACTTCAGCATTGACATTTTTGTTCTAAAATTTTTATTGGGTTTAGTAGATACAGATTATTGGTATCTGTTGAAATTCCCCACCCTTTTCTTTATTTAAACATATTAACCATACTTATTTCAAAACTTTTTGTAGAATTCTAATATCATAATCATGCCTGGGTCTCTTTTAAATATTTTCCTTCTTAGTTTTAGCCAATGCTCATTTTTAATCATGCCTTTGAATTACTGATTGAACATTACATAAAGGAGTTGCAGAGGTTCATGATTATGCAGTCTTTCAAAGAGGGGCGAGTTATTTCTTGCAGACATATAGAGTGTGGATTACTTAAATCAGTTGGATTCTGTTAGCACTAGCTTACTTTATTTCTCTCCTTACTTCCGGGAAGTAGCTCTTACTCCTGAAATCCGGATCTTTCTTCACTTACTCTCCACTGGTCTCAAGTGCTTACCGATTTCTGACTCCCCGGTACCTCATGGCTGCTGAAATCTCTGCCTAGCGCCTTTGCCTTCCAGATGCACTTTCTCTTGGTTTCTCAGAGCCGCCACACGTGTCAAAGTAGTGGGTGTGTCTACAATTACCACGAGAAAAATTACATTTGTTTTTTTCCTCACTTATCTGAGGTTTCTTCTTCTCTGTGCTTTTGTCCTCAATTTCTCAGCCCCTGTGCCAGCTCTGAACTCCAACCTGTCTCCAAAAGCTACGCAATTTTTGCTTGGATTGTTTCACCCAGCACTACATATTTTTAAATGCCCTCAGTATATGTGCATATAAAATTTGTTTTGTTATGGTTTCTTTCTCTCAAGAATCATACTTCATCCTGAGTTCCCTACATTAATTGCTGTTCAATGCCTTAAAACAGTCATTTTCTGTATACTGTGCAACTTCTATAGTTGTTTTATATGACAGAGTTAGATATACCCCTCCATCATATCCAGATTTGAAAGATCATTCCACTTAAGTTTAAACAGAAAGATTATGGAAGATAATTAGATGTATTCTATATCAATTTGTATTCTATGTGGCTAAATTGAAAGGATGAACTCTAAAATAAAGATGAAATTATTAAATTAACTTTAAATGAGTAATATTATTATTTTATTTTCATTTAGCCTTCATAAAAACACAATATTTTTATCTTATATCATGATATTTAGTTTATAAAGACTATTGAAATTAATTTATTATATACTTATTATATTAAATAAGACACATACACCTGTAGATCATATTCTTTCTGACAAAGTAACAGCTATAAATAAATAATAGTATTACATTCTTCTGATTTTAGAGTTGAATATTTTGAAATTTCATGGAATTCTCTGTTTAGAAACGTACTAGTCATGACATTTCAATTGTATTATGATTTGTTTTTAATCTATGTGGTTGTGTACTATAATAAAGTTACAGAATAATTCCTTTTCCTTTACATAATATTTTGTTTAGGTAGATATGTTTATGGTAGTAAGCATATATTTCTTGGAAATGATTTGATTCTTATAGTTAGGTATTACAAGTCAATTTGTACACCTTCAAGGAATGCTTAAAAAGTGGACTGAGTTTCAATTAAAATTTCTAATAGTCTTTCTTCAAGCATTTATGTGTTATTTATGATTAAGAGTGAGAGAAAACAAAGAAAGTGTTCCACTATAATACTTGGAAGAAAAAAAAACATTCTATAGAATAATCAGCTTTCCTATAGTGCATGTTGGCACATAGAAACAGAATGTATTGGGTTAAACAATTTTAAAGATATTTCTGAGAAGAGTAAAGATTCTGACAGAGGAAAATTGCCCTTTTTATTTATGGCATTCAAATGGCAGTAGTACTTAAATTTATTTATGTTTTAAAAAGCATTGCACATAGAGCCAACCACAATGCTTAATAATCAGTATTCAATATAAGTCTCTTAAACGCAGGAAAATCTCAGAATACTTTGTGTGTGTGTGTGTGTGTGTGTGTGTGTTTTAATTTGAAATTAGCATTCTCAGCATAAACTGTATTTGCATAAACATTTAAAATGGAGATTATAAAAACTCTCTGATTAATTTTATCAGGAAAGACAGGCAAACTCTGTTAAGTCAGACATCATAGTTTCTAACCTCTCACGTGTCAGTCAGTTTTCCCTGAGCAGCATCTCACTTTCTCAAGTAAATACTATAAAATAGTGAATAGTTCTAACAAATGTAATGATTAAATTTATTACAGCTTTTGTAGGATAGGGCCTTGGGGTAATCGTAGGGAATGACTTATTCAAGTAAATGACAAAATTACTGTAGTAAAGACACAAGGTCTTTTAAAAAGCAACTAGAATCAGTGCTGTCCTGGAGGAAAAGAAAGTATATTAAAAGGGACAAGCCTCAGTGAGACAAATGCCCTTTTATTATTCTCACCATGTCTTCCTTCCTTAAGTGTACTTTCCATAATCAGTAGTATTTTATGATGCAGTCTAAGAAATTATGTGAGAGGATCACATATGGCATACAAAATTATGGTGCATCCAGATACAAAGCTATTCCACAGTGAAATCTGGATTCCTAAGCTGTGTAAAATTATGCCGTCTTAAAACCAGAATAAATTATTCTGGCACTACTTGAAGAAATTAAAAAGGAAAAAAAAACTTCTAATGAGTTAGAATATAATTTATAAATTATTCGCATATATTTGAAATACAAAAAAAAGATTTTATTGACATACTATAAACAATTTGGTGCCTAAAATTGAAAAATGCACATTGCCCTACCTCATGTCTCAGAAAATCTAAGCCTCGCACACTGAAAATCCAAGCAAAACTAGCGTTTTGAAGATAATTATATATTTTGGTAGTAATATCACTTTTTGTGATTTTGGTCAGATATTCATCATAAATTCCCAGCATTTGTTGTATCTCTTCTTCATTTCTCTTATTCTGAAGAACAGTTCAATTACTAGTTGTTCTCATTTTGATTTTATTTTTTGTAGTTAAAAAATGCCTACAATAATATTTAGCCTTTTAACAATTCTAATGTGTGCATTTAAATAACACTATGTATATTCATATTGTTGTGCAACCAACAGTACTATTGAACTACAGAATTCTTTTCGTCTTGCAAAAGTAAAACTTTGTACCCAGTGTTTAATGGGTACTTTCCCATTTTCCCTCTCCTGAGTCTCTTGTTATTCACCTTTCTATCTCTATGAATTTTACTGTTCTAGGTACTTTATATAAATGGAATCATGCAATATTTGTCTTTCTGTGCCTGGCTAACTTCAGTAAACATAATGCTTCAAGGTTCATCCAGGCTGTAAGATGTATCAAATTTTAACTTCCTTTGTAGTGATAATTAATATTTTATTTAATGTGTATGCTGCATTTTATCAATTCCCCTGTTGCTGCATGTTTGGGGTGATTCTACCTTTTGGCTATCATGAGTAAGGTGGCTGTGAATATGGGTATAACACCCCACTTTCAATGCTTTTAAGTATATACCCAGAAGCGGAATTGCTAGATCATATAGTAATTTTATGTTTATTTATTTATTTTTTTGAGATGGAGTTTCACTCTTCTTCACCAGGCTGGAGTGCAGTGGTGCGATCTTGGCTCACTGCACCCTCCGCCCCCTGGATTCAAGGGATTCTTCTGCCTCAGCCTCCTGATTAGCTGGGATTACAGGTGCCCTCCACCATGCCCAGCTAATTTTTTGTATTTTTAGTAGAGATAGGGTTATATCATGTTGGCCAGGCTGATCTTGAACTCCTGACTGCAGGTGATCCACCTGCCTCGGCCACCCAAAATGCTAGGATTACAGACATGAGCCACCACTCCCTGCCATGTTTAATTTTTTTAGAGGCCTCCATACTGTTCTCCACATGGCTATACCATTTCACTGCTCCACTAACAGGGCACAAGAGTTCTAATTTCTCCACATCCTCACCCACACTAGTCATTGTCTTCTTTTTTGTTTTTAATTTTTATTTTTTATCTTCTTTGGAGAGATGTCTATTCCAGTTCTTTGCCCATTTAAAAGATTGGAGTGTGTGTGTGTGTGTGTGTGTGTGTTTTGCAGTGTTAACTTATAATAGTCTGCATTTATTTATGTCTTTAATTTATTTCCACAATATTTTGTCATTGTCAGTGCACACATTGTTTTTTAGATTTATCCCTAAATATTTTATCATTTTTATGGTATTAAAAATGGAATTGCTTTATTTTTTTTACAATTATTCATTACCTTGTAACTTTGCTGAATTACTTTATTAGTTCTAAAAGTTTGTGTGTGTTTGTATGTGGGGGTGTGTGTGTATTTGTGTAATCCCTATGGCTTTCTATGTATAAGATCATGTCATCTGAACAGAGATAATTGTATTACTTCCTTCCCAATTTGGATGCTTTTAATTTCTTTTTCTTGCCTTATTACTATGGCAATAGTATAATTTCAGTATTATGTTGAATAGAAGTTCAAAAGTAGGCATCCTCTTTTGTTCCTGGTCTTACAGTAAATGCATTTAGTCTTTCACCATTTTAATGATATTAGTTGTGGGGTTTTAACATATGGCTTTTATTATGTTGAGGAAGTTTCTTTTATTTATAGTTCTATTTTATTTTTTTAATCATAAAATGGAATTGAATTTTGTCAATTGCTTTTTCTGTAGAATTGACATGACCTTGTGATTTTTTTTCTTTATTCTGTTAGTGGAAATGAAAATTGATTGATTTTCATATGTTGAACTAAACTTGTATTCCTGGAAAAAAAATCCCAATTGCTCATGGTGTGCATTCCTTTGATATTATGCCAAAATCAGTTTACTAGTATTTTGTTAATAATTTTTGTATTAATATTCATAGGGAATATTGGTTTTTAATTTTCTATTCTTTTAGTGTCTTTGTCTATTTTTGGTTTCAGGAGAATGCTGGTCTTATAAAATAAATTAGGTAATTTTCTGTCTTTTTTTACTTTTTGCAGGATTTTGAGAATTTGTGTTAATTCTTCTTTAAATGGTTAGTAGAATTAAAGCAGTACAGCCATCTGTTGCAGGGCTTTTCTTTCTTGGGAAGTTTTTGATTGCTTATTGACTCTCCTTATTAGTAGTATGTCTATTAAGAATTTTTATTTCTTCTTAATTTTGTCATGGTAAGTCATATTTATGATAATATATTCATTATTTATAGATTATCCAGTTGGTTGGTATTTGTTTGCAGGACTTCCTTGTAAAATTCTTTCATTTCTGTAAAATCAGGGTAGTGTTTCTACTTTCTTTCTAATTGTAATTATTTGAGAGTCCTCTTTCTCTTTCTTAGCCAATCAATTTTGTTTATCTTTTCCTAGAGAGAACAGATCTTGGAACTGGCTTGTCACCTTCTGCAGACCAAGATCTCCTTGCCCTGGGCAGGGAATGGGGCAAGAGCAAGCTGAAACACCACAGATGCTTAGTGCTTGAATTTATCTTTTCCTTAGTTGAGGATTTTCTTGCTTTCTGTACACATTTGAATGTTTCCAAGAGCTTTTATAAGTTTATTTCACCTTGTTTTTAGTCACTTTTTGATATTTCCATGAAGCTCTTGTTCCCTCATGGAAACATCAAAAAGCAACTTAAAACTAGCTCAGCTAAACTTACAAAAACTCTGGGAAATATTCAAATGTGTACAGGCTTGGAGCTTTGTAATCTGCCATTTTTCTAATGTAAGTACCATCTTTTTTTTTTAGGCATTTAAATCATAAGTGCTACCAATACATTTAATTTTTCCAGATAAGAAAAGGATTCCACCTTAAAAATAATGTAAGGCATTAAAATACTACATATCCTAAGTGCATATTAGTATGGTAGATATTTCATTCAAGGAAAAAAATTTCTCCCCACGTACTTTCTATTTTTTTCATGAAAGTATTTAATAATTGCCAAGAATGAACAGACCTTCATGAAAACTATCTTTCTTTTTTTTTTCAAGAAAAAGGACAGAAAAATAAATTCAAGTGTATGAATTATTGATATTTTACTGTTAAAGTAATTAGGTATCTAGTATGAAAAAATATTTAGAGGAGTGAGGAGAGACAACCTTTAGTGACCCTAAGCATTGACTTTAGTATTTTAGAGAACAGCTGGCTCAGTAGATATAAGTTAGCTTAAGAGATTAAAAGCTGGTGCCAGCTGAAAAACTCTAGAGGCTTATTTTTTCTAACAAAGGGGCCTTTACAGTTAAAGAGCTCCCCTGTTTCGTGGCTAAATAGGTGCTCCAGGGTTCACTGTCTCTCCCACCCTGAAAACATGGAGAACATTATGGGAATTGGATTCCTTTCTATTGAGGGTCTTTTTTTTTTTTGAAACTGTCTCACTCTGTCGCCCAGGCTGGAGTGCAGTGGCGCCGTCTCGGCTCACTGCAAGCTCTGCCTCCCAGGTTCACTCCATTCTCCTGCCTCAGCCTCCTGAGTAGCTGGGACTACAAGCGCCTGCAACCACGTCCGGCTAATTTTTTGTATTTTTAGTAGAGACGAGGTTTCACCGTGTTAGCCAGGATGGTCTCGATCTCTTGACCTTGTGATCTGCCCACTTCGGCCTCCCAAATTGCTGGGATTACAGGCGTGAGCCACCATGCCCGGCCGGCTCTGTGTTTTTTTAGTCACTCTTTACTGCTACACAAATCAGATGAAATATCGTCACAGACCTGATGACTATTAATAACTGGGGGTGTTCTTTTCTCACTTATGTATATGATGACCAAAGTATACACTGTGAGTATACTTGGCCAGCATAATAAATATGAATATTTGTATATTCATAAAAGCAGAGCTACATGTAATGCAGCATAATATCTGTTTCACTTGGTACATACTTGAAAAATAAATTCTTGCATTTTGAAAATACATGTTAAATGACTTGAATTTTTATAAAAAATATACATAATCCATTATATAACAGATATTGTTTACATCAATTTCTTCATTGTATCAACTAGATTCATGAGCCATGTCTTTTAGATTATCTAATCTTAAGACATCTATGAATATGTTGTGTCCACTGTGTGTACATATATTTATGTATGTAAATATATATACACACACATATGGAAATTATATCTGAAAGTTTAAAGTTATTATCTTTTATGGTAGAATACTAAATATGCTTTCACTGCAATCACAAAGCAATTAACATTATCAATTGAGTCATACGATTTTTTTAAAAGATTATTTTAGTGATAAAACAACAAATTGCCTTTTTTCTATTTTGTCTATTCCAATTTTTCATTAATAGTCACATATTAGTGCGTAGTTATAAGTAACCCCTTGTTATAAATACAAATTTGACATTTTATTTGCAAATTTTAGTAATTCTGTGAAGTTGGACAACCAGATTCTAAAAGTTACATTACCATTACTGTTTCTATGTGGCTTAAATAGCTAGAATTCACTACAGGTAACACATCTCTTCATTGTGGGATGTCCTTTGCTACAGCCAACTTGAGTAATTTTTAATACTAACCATAATTATTTAACAGTTGTAAGTTTCATGGACATAAACAATTTTAGGGAAATGAGGAGATAATTTAATTTTGATATCAAATTGATATTTTAAAAATACAACTATCATTTAGTTTTTTCATTTCTTGTTTTTTATTTGTTTTGTTTTCAACATAGTTTATATCAGCAAATGGGGAGTGTTATATGAAGTTTAACCTTCATATTTGGTTCATTCAGTTTCCTATGTCCTTCTTTTGTTGTAAACTTTAAACAATGTATTCTTTTTTCATTGGCCTACATTTTAAATTTTCCAAATAGTTTCAATTTACTTTTTTAAAAAAAGACACAAGATTGTAGATGCCCAGCGTAAAGTTGGAGATGACCATCCTTTGAATATTTTAACAGAAACTCAGGATATAGTAGAAGTGACTATTCATTTGGGAGCCATAAGTTTATATGTTGATGCTGAAACCACAGGGACAAATGTACCTTTCTAGAGTGTGGATATAAGGAATAGAAATGAGGTACTAAGTTACGGACAATACTCTCTTTTAAGAAAAAAGTGAACGATAAGTCTGTAATGAAACTGAGATATTAGCAAAGTAGTGATACAACCAGGGAAGGTCTGTGTTCTAAAACTCTAGAGAGGGCCTTTTTTATAGCTGTAGCCTAAGTAAATTCTGCTATATGTGGATAAGGAGATATGTAAAGTAAAATTCATTTGACTGTTTCTAAGTTAGAAAAATGTAGGATTAGATAACTTGTAGCACATTATTAAAATAAATACTACATTCTAATTAACAAACTAGAACTATATGCAACATCTTAGTTACATCTCAAATTATGATTTTGAATAAAAAATATAAAAAAGATGAATATAAACATAAAATCTAAATAACTATACTGTTTGAATATGTATTTGTGGAAATACATTACATTAATATTTTTAAAATATGTAAGGGGATGATCATGGTTCCGGGAAGATGAGCCAAGAATTTGATTATAGCAAATGGCTCACTTAGAAGCATCACCTATGCCTTCAATAATATGTTACTTTATCAGATGAGAACTGAAGCAAATACACCAAAACATTAAGATTTGACAGCATACATGTGTGTTTCATGACATTTTTTATTTGTTTTTCTGTTACAAATATATCAAAGTATAAAATCATAGGGGGAGAAATAACCAGCAATAAAGGTGTAATAGAATCATGTTTTGTTTGTTTGTTTATTTTGGTTTTCAGTTTTCCTCAACATAACTCACAGTGCCCCAGGATGACAAGAACAATATCCATTTGAATTAGCAAATCACTGGCAACTACTGCAAAAGTGTGTATAGTTTATGCCTGCGTTGCAAGGCATGCCAATTGGCATATTAAACCAACTCATATTTATTATTTCACAATTGCTATAGGTCAGGAATCTAGCTATGGTTTAGTTGAGTGCCTTTGGTTCATGCTTATGAGATTCCAGTGTAGAAGTCAGCAGGAGCTGAGGTCTTGCCCAAAGGCTTACGTCAGGGCAGGTGGAGCTGGTTTCTGCTTCCAGCTTACTCACATGGCTTTTGGCAGGCATCAGTCACTTGCTCTATGGGCTGCAACAAAACATGACAGATAGCTTGCCCCAGAGAGTGATACAAGAGGGAGTGAGAAAGTGTTCCCGTGATAGAAGCCACAGTCTTTTTGTAACCTAGTCTTGTAAGAGATGTCCAGTTACTTTTGCTGAACTCACTTCATCATAAGTAAGCCACTATATCTAGCCAACATTCAAGAGGAAATGATTACTCAAGGACATGATCAGCAGGATGCATGGATAAAATGGAGCCACCTTGCAGGCTGTCTACTAAAACTTGACTAATAATTTACAAATTCTAATTCTCAAGTCAATGGAGAGTGTACAAAATATTAATCTGAATGTACTCCATTTTGTTTAATGGGACATAGTGAATGGGGAATTTACTATTCTTGCAATTCTTAAAATGTGTCAAGAATTATCAGGTTTTTTTTCTATAAACATAATCTGCCTGTACCAGGAATCTGTTTCATATTTTAAGACCCAGCCTAAATGTTTTCTGGGCCGTGAGTCTTTTGTGACCCATTTGAACAGTTTTTTGCAATCTGCTTTGTAAAAACAACCTTCTTTATAATGCTATCATCATAGTAATTCTATAATGTATTTATTTATCTCTGTTAACTAAGACATCTTTGGTTTTCTTTTATATATATATTTTTATTATACTTTAAGTTCTAGGGTGCATGTGCACAACGTGCAGGTTTGTTACATATGTATACATGTGCCATGTTGGTGTGCTGCACCCGTTAACTCATCATTTACATTAGGTATATCTCCTAATGCTATCCCTCCCCTCCTCCCCCCACCCCACAACAGGCCCCAGTGTGTGATGTTCCCCTCCCTGTGTCCAAGTGTTCTCATTGTTCAATTCCCACCTTAGAGTAAGAACATGCAGTGTTTGCTTTTTTGTCCTTGCAATAGTTTGCTGAGAATGATGGTTTCCAGCTTCATCCATGTCCCTACAAAGGACATGAACTCATCAATTTTTATGGCTGCATAGTATTCCATGGTGTATATGTGCCACATTTTCTTAATCCAATCTATCATTGTTGGACATTTGGGTTGGTTCGAAGTCTTTGCTATTGTGAGTAGTGTCACAATGAACATACGTGTGCATGCAGACATCTTTGGTTTTCTAGTGTTACCATCCCAGTATTAACTATTTGACAGGTTTTTGAAGGCTTATGTAATTGTGGGTAATTCTGGTTTAGTTGCGCCTTGGAGACCACAACATCCCAAAAAACTGACTCCTTCTAGTCTCTGTCTCAAAATATTTTAGAGAATTTGTACCAATTTATTTTGTGATATTTGTATACATTTTGTTGAACAAAACAGCGTCCGATTATAGATGTGACTTTTCAGGAACATCATGATATTTTCAAGGCCAGTGCAGATCACATGGCTTCTCTTTGATGCTGATTTTATGGCCTCAGATTTGGCCTTTCAACATCAATTTTGGAAACATGACCATTGACAAAAGCCTCTTCTTAGTATTTCATAGCTGTGCCACCAAAGAGAGATGAAAGTTATTTTCTATTTCCAGTTCAACATTTTTGAGAAGTATACTCTTTTTGGAGATGTTTGAAACAGCTGCCTACCCTTCACCAATCAACTGTGAGAAGGAAGGAGGGATCCTATAAACGTTTGGGTCTCATGCTCTTCCCATGCCAATTCACAGAATCGAGGAAGATAGATCTTTTAGTAATGGTAGATCTTGTTAAAATCATATGGTTAAGGTCAAGGGATCATTTGTTTAAAAGAAGAGGGTGCTTTACACAGGAAAATATATGTTGGTTGAACATACAGTTTATTTGGACATTTAGTGTAGTTAAACTAAAAGCTAATGTTTTCCTTACTTTGCTGTGAGTTTATGTCAGGTGTATTCTCCAATGCTCATGAAAGAGAGCTGAGTAAATTATCTATTGAACATCGAGTAAACACAAACACATACATGAACATGTGTGTCAACCCTTAGTATCTATACATATACATTTAACATTATACATTTTTGTCTTTAGAAGTTTATCAAAGTTTTTTTGTTTGTTTTGTTTTTTTTTGAGATAGAGTCTCACTCTGTCGCCCAGGCTGGAGTGCAGTGGCATAACCTCGGCTCACTGCAAACTCTGCCTCCCGGGTTCAAGCGATTCTCCTGCCTCAGTCTCCCAAGTAGCTGGGATTACAGGCGTATGCCACCACACCTGGCTAATTTGTGTATTTTTAGTAGAGATGGGGTTTCACCATGTTGGTCAGGCTAGTCTCGAACAGATCTGAAGCCACCATGCCCAGTTCAAATAAATATTTTAAACCACGAACACTGAATGTCTTTCAATTTATTTGTCTTTTTACATTTTTCATCCATGTTTTCTAGTTTACAGTGTATAAGTTCCTCACTTCCTTTTGTCTTTTTACATTTTTCATCCATGTTTGATAGTTTTCAGTGAATGAGACTTTCACTTCCTTAGTTTATTTATACAGATTTTATTCATTTCAATGCTATTATAAATGGGATAATTTTTCGAATTTTTTCAAATAATTTTATTAGTGTGTATAAATTCAACTAATTTTTTATGTTGATTTTATGTCTGCAACTTTACTGAATTTGTTTATTATAACGATTTTTGTTTTTTGTGGAGCCTTTTTTTTATATATGTAATATTATGTTATCTACAAACAGGGACAATTTTACTTATTTCATTATGATTTAGTTCCCTTTTATTTTATTTACATGCCTAATTGCTCTGGCTATGTATTCCAGTACTATTTTGAAAAGAAGTGGTAAGAGTGGGCATCCTTGCTTTGTTCCTGATCTTAATGGAAAAGCATTAAGCTTTTCTGTGGCACTCTCATAAAATGTCTATACTACATTTTAACTCTACAAGTACAGTAAAATCCCTATCAAAATCCAAATGACATTTTTTACAGAGACAGCAAAGAACAATTCTAAAATATATGCAGAAAGACAAAGGCCCGGAAGAACCAAAACAATGTTGAAAAAGAAGAACAAAGCTGGAGGCATCACACTTGCTGATTTCAAAATATTTTAAAATGCTGCAGTAATTAAAATAGTATGGTAATGGCATACAGACAGATATGTGGGCCAGTGGAACAGAGTAGAGCCTCTAAATAAATCCAGACATAGGTAGCAAAATCATCTTCAACAAGGTTGCTAAGAATACACAATGAGAAAAGGATAGTCTCTTTAAAAACAGGCCAGGCGAGGTGGCTCATTCCTGTAATCCCAGCACTTTGGAAGGCAGACACAGGCGGATCACGAAGTCAGTAGTTCAAGACCAGTCTGGCCAACATAGTGAAACCCTGTCTCTACTAAAAATACAAAAAATTAGCTGCGTGTGGTGGTGTGGGCCTGTAATCACAGCTACTCTGGAGGCTGAGGCAGAATAATCCTGTGAAGCCGGGAGGCAGAGCTTGCAGTGAGCCAAGATGCACGATTCCACTCCAGCCAGTGTGAGACTCTGTGTCAAAAAACAAAACCAAACAAAACAAACAAACAAACAAACATGCAGTGAAAACTCAATATCTATATACAGAAGAACGAAAATGGCTTCTTTTTGTACATCATACACAAGCACCAATTCAAACTGGATTAACAAGTTAAACATAAAATCTGAAACTGCACAACTCTTAAAAGAAAAAAATAGGAGTAAAGCTTTATGACGTTAGTCTTGATAATGAGTAATCTGATATGACCCGCAAATCCCAGGCAATAATAACAAAAATAGACAAATGGTTCTATATCAAGTTATAAATTTTTAACTCAACAAAGGAAACAATCTACAGAGTGAAAAGCAGCCTATGAAGTGGAGTAAAATATTTGCAAGCCATGTCTGCTAAAAGGCTTATTTCCAAAATAAAACTCCTACAACTCAATAATAAAAAGAAAGGAGAAGAAGGAGAAGAAGGAGAAGAAGGAGGAGGAGGAGGAGAAGGAGGAGGAAGGAGGAGAAGGGGAGAAGGAGGAGGAAGAAGGGGAGGAGGAGTGGGTGGAGGAGGAAGAAGGGGCAGGGAGTGGGTGAAGGAGAAGGGGAGGGGGAGACAGAGGTGGAAGAGAAAGGGAGGAGGAGAGGGAGAAGGAGAAGAAGAAGGAAGGAAAAAAAATCATCAATAACCTGATTCAAAAATGGGCCTAGGACCTGAATAGCTGTTTCTGTAAAGAACACATACAAATGGACAATAGGTACATATAAAGATGCTCAATGTCACCAGTCATCATGGAAATGCAAATCAAAACTATAGTATGATAACACCTCATACCTGTCAGGATGGCTATTTATGAAAAAAGCCAATGACAGAAAAGTATTGTTGAGGATGTGAAGACATTTGAACCCTTGCACACTGTTGGTAGAAATGTGAACTTGTGTAGCATCTACAGAATATAGTATAAAGATTCCTCAAAAATTAAAAGTAAAATTACTATATGACCTAATGACCACACTTCTGAGTATTTATTTAAAAAATCGAAATCAGGATTACAAATAAATATTAGCATTCCTATGTTTATTGCAGCACTATTCACAATAGCTAAGATGTGGAAACAATCTAAATGTCCATAGACAGAGAATGTAGAGAAAAATGTGGTTTATCATACAATGGAATAGTATTTAGCCTTAAAAAAAGACATCTTGCAATATGCAGCAACATGGATGAATACTGAGGAGAGTAGACTGAATGAAATCAACCAGTCACTGAAGGGCAAATATAGTACTGCATATTTCAATTAGATGAGGTATCTGAAATAGTAAAATTCATACAATCAGAGAATGGAGTGGTTGTTACCAGGGACTAGGGAAGGTGAATGAGGAGTTGCTAATCAACAAATATAAAATTGTCATTATGCAAAATGAGTCAGTCCTAAAGATCTGCTGAAAAACACTGTCTAGGAATAGCAATGCTGTGTTGTGTAGAAATTTGTTTATAGGATGGGTCTCATATTAAGTGTCTTATCACAATAATAAAAAGTAGTATTTTCAACATTCACTAGATTAGACTTTTGTTTTCAGTATCATACCACTAATGACAAATGATTGTCTCACTGAAATTATTTTTTAGGGATGTGCATTCACTTATCTATATAGTCTAACTATATCCTTGTATAGCATTGAATCACTATTAATTTAATCTTGATAGAAATTATTTTATCAAATTACATTTTAATTCAAGATTCCTGGGCTTCTGTTATTTATAATGTTTTGAATTTTCTATAATAAATTGCTCTAATAAGCTTTTTTAACTTGTCAATAAAACAATTATTAAAAACATGTTCATTATGCTTCTTAATATAAGCACTATAGAAACGGTTCCATTCGACATTTAATATCAGGACAAACTTTGGAAAAATGATATTTGTACCTAGTAGACAATGAGTATAAAATTAACAGTGCTTTAAAATTGTTAGCATCTATCTAATCTGTCTATCTGTCTATCTATCCATCTGTCTAATTAGCTACTTGTGTACATATACTCTTCTATTTGGATTGTATGAAATCTCGTTAATTCTTCTTCTAGTAATTACAATTTTATATTGATTAAAAATTGAATATTAACTTGTCTGTTGAATACTACCACAGGGGAGTAAGAATAAATTGGTTTTAAACACTTAGAGGACAACAGTCACCACTGCTATATATAAAATATCAATGTCTTCACCTAAAATATTAGGTGTCAGAATTAATGCTAATTCACAAATGCTGTTTAATTTTCTGTAGCCATTTACTTTCTCATACTTCAACTCTGTAATCGATTTTTAAAAATTTTAATAACTTTATGTTATTTAAAACTTTATTATGAAGCCACCTCAAATCCTTTTTAGAAGCTGATAGGGAATTTATGGTAAAGAAATATATAAATACATTCACTTTCTCTGACATGACTGTATATCTCACTATACTTGATAAAAATAATTATCTATATTCACAAATAGGCTATGGCATTTTATCTTGTTTTTCTGTTGAATTCTACATTTCCACACTTTTTGTTTCCACACTTTTATATTTGAACTTCACATGTTACAATGAGGGAAAGAATAAATTGGGATTACACTAATACTTGACTAATTCAGTTTGGGTTCAAAATCAGAATGAAAACTTGACCTCTCCTCTAATTGTCTGTAGCTTAAGGGTTTAGAGCTAATAAAATATTTCATATTCAAATACATAAATTATTTTCATGCAAAGTATTTTACATACCTTTTAAAGTTTATATAAATCTAGTATTTATGAAATAGTCTACTTTTAAAATCTAAAAAAGTCCATTTGATGCATTACCTAATATAATGTTCATTTGAATGTGTGCTCTAAATATTTATTGTCTTTTTCTTGTAAGATTATTTCATGAACATTGTATTTAAATACACTTAATATGAAATGTCTTCCAGAACACTATCAGCTATATGTTCCTGAGTCAGCTCAAGTTGGTTCAGCTGTTGGAAAAATCAAGGCAAATGATGCCGACACTGGCTCAAATGCTGACATGACCTACTCCATCATAAATGGTGATGGCATGGGAATATTCTCAATCTCCACCGACAAAGAGACCAGAGAAGGAATCCTTTCTTTAAAGAAGGTAAAAAGAACATACTTTTTGTGATTCAGGAAACTCACTCATCTTTTCCTGAATGGAAATTTGGCAGAGGTATGAATAATCCATGCTGTCAGGCCATTAAAATGATAAAATATTGTCACTTTGAGATATAATTACATTTTAATTACTGTTTGTCGACTGTTTAGATCTTTTCTTAAGAAAATATATTTTGCTAAGGTGGGAAGATCTGATGTAGACTACACTAACAATGTTGCCCTCCATCTTTCTTCGTTTTGTCTCTGCTCTACTCTTCCTGAAATGTCCCAATGATAATAGTCAAGAAATAAATAAAAGTAATTTCAATGAAGTGCAAAGAATCAAAGCATCATCATAATAAAGCTATGGTGATTCTGTTATAGCCAGAGAGGATGAACAAGGGGGCTGAGATATTTGCCATTTTAAAATGTACTCCAGGTGATTCTACAGTAGAACTATTTAGATAACAGGCTGAGATATTTTATTCTAATGTGCCTACTGTAGATGTTGATGTGAGCCTGTTGTCTGTCTGTCTATCTATCTATCTATCTATCTATCTATCTATCTATCTATCTATGTATCTATCCATCTGTCTAGCTACTTGTATACATATACTTTTCTATTTGGATTGTATGAAATCTCATTAATTCTTCTTTAGTAATTTTAATTTTATATTGATTTAAAATCGAATATTAACTTGTTTGTTGAATACTACCATGGGGAAGTTCTAAGAATAACCTGATTTTAAACACTTAGAGAATAATAATCACCACTGGTATATATAAAATATCAATGTCTTCACCTAAAATATTTTCTCATTGTAATTTTTTTTTCTCAAATTGTCAAACCTAGGTCAAGGTGATAATGAAAAGAGACAATTTGCATATCTTTATTTAACAAATGTATTTATTTTGAGTTCCTTCAATGTGTCAGTTGCTATGTTCCACACAAGCTATGCAAAGAATAAAAAGGATAAGTCTGGAGCAAAGGCAGACTCAGCCCCTACCTGCACACAGCTTCTAATCTATGGACGTGGACAGACATTAATCAAATATCACATACATTCCTAGATCAATAATATGTTTTCTATGAAGAAGAGTTATATAGTGCTACAGGGGAAAAAATCTAGAATATTTAATCCTTTCTGGTATTCAGCAATAGTTAAAGAGAGAATTGAAAGAAGCCTAGGAGTGAGTTAGGTATAGACTGTGAGGATGACTATTTCAGGAAGACAGAAAATGTACCAA
Organism: Nomascus leucogenys; assembly: GCF_006542625.1. Taxonomy (NCBI): domain Eukaryota; kingdom Metazoa; phylum Chordata; class Mammalia; order Primates; family Hylobatidae; genus Nomascus; species Nomascus leucogenys. The sequence continues at coordinate 18,373,201 of NC_044386.1, read as the reverse complement.
GTGCCTGAGGTGAGTGAAACATGGCACATTTAAGGTATCAAAATAATGTGACTGAATCCAGAGTAGAGGGAATGAGGAATGCAGTCAGTGGGTACAAGAGCACACAAGGCCTTGCTGAATTTTGCCAAATGGAAAGCCATTGAAGAGATGTAAGAAAGAAGTGACTAGGTCTAATTTGATGTCAAGATTTCTGATTGCTGAATTAAGCAACATGATGCCAAGGCTGTGTGTTAACTTATCACTGCATTCCCAAATCTAGCATTTTTTTTCTGACACAGAGTTGGCATTCAATAAATATTAATTAATGGATGAGGATGTGGATACAAAGGTGAGAAGAGGATTGCCTGCTTTTCATTTTATGGGTGGCTTCTTTACTTAAAATAATTCAGGTAAACTGGATTAATTTTTTTCTAAAAGATTAATCTGACAACTAATTGTTTAAGAAACAAGCATGAAAACAAAGGAAATACAATCTTGGAGGAAGTCTTCAAATAATAGGAGAGAATGTTGGCATTGAATATTCCCAACAGATGCTGTTCAGGAGGTAGCTAGTCATCAAAAAAGTGAACTGTTCTAGAAATTTAAAACAATTTTGGATTATAAACATTAATTGGATTTGGCTAAAGGAAGTACAGTTGATTGACTGGGTGATTATCATTAGCAGGTTGTATTTCATCAACTTTAGAGTAAGTGTCGTGTGGCAATGAGGAGAATGTATATTCTGTTGTTTTGGGGTGGAGAGTTCTATAGGTAACTATCAGAATCTACTAAATAGATATCTTCTAGAGCCAGAGCTGAGTTCAGGTCCTAAATATCTTTATTACTTTTCTGTCTTGATGATCTGTCTCATATTGTCAGTGAGGTTTTAAAGTCTCCTGCTATTATTGTGTAGGAGTCTAAGTCTCTTTGAAGGTCTCTAAGAGATTGCTGTATGAAGCTGGGTACTCCTGTATTGAGTCCATATATATTTAGTGTAGTTACTTCTTGTTAAATTGAACCCTTTACCATTATGTAATTCTCTTTTATTGTCTTTTTCGATCTTTTTTGGTTTAAAGTCTGTTCTGTCAGAAACTAGGATTGCAACCCCAGCTTTTTCCTGTTTTCCATTTGCCTGGTAAATTGTTCTTCATCCCTTTATGAGCCCATGAGTGTCTTTGCACATGAGATGGGTCTTTTGAAAACAGCATGCCAATGGGTCTTGGCTCTTTGTCCAGCTTGCCACTCTGTGTCTTTTTATTGGGGCATTTAGCCTATTTACATTTAAGGTTAGTATTGTTATGAGTAGATACGATCCAGTCATTATGATGCTAGCTGTTTATTTTGCACAGTTGTTTATATGGTTGCTTCATAGTGTCACTGGTCTGTGTATTTCAGTGTGTTTTTTAGGCCGATAACAAGTTTTTCTTTCCCTATTTAATACTTCCTTCAGAAGCTCTTGTAAGGCAGATATGGTGGTAATGAATTCCCTCAGCATTTATTTGTCTGGAAAGGATTTTATTTCTCCTTCACTTATAAAGCTTCTGTCCAGTGCAATCAGGCAAGAGAAAAAAAATAAAGAGTATTCAGATAGGAAGAGAGGAAATCAAATTTTCTTTGTTTGCAGATGACATAACCCTATATCTAGGAAACTTCCTCATCTCAGCCCAAAAGCTACTTAAGCTGGTAAGCAACTTCAGCAAAGTCTCAGGATACAACGTCAACATGCAAAAATCACTAGCATTCCTATACACCAACAATAGGCAAGCCTAAAATAAATCATGAATGAACTCTCATTCACAATCGCCACAAAAAGAGTAACCTACCTAGCAATATGGCTAACAAGGGAAGCAGAGGACCTATTCAAGAAGAACTACAACCACTGCTCAAAGAATCAGAGATGACAGAAACAAATGAAAAAACATCCCATGCTCATGGATAGGAAGAATCAATATCATGAAAATGGCCATACTGCCCAAAGCAATCTATAGATTCAGTGCTATTTCCATGAAACTGTCATTAACATTCTTCACAGAATTAGAAAAAAGTAATTTAAAATTTATATGAAACCAAAAAGCCTGAATAGCCAAGGCAATCCTAAGCCAAAAGAAAGCTGGAGGCATTATGCTATCTGACTTCAAACTATACTACAGTGCTACAGTAACCAAAACAACATGGTACTGGTACAAAAAAAAAAAAAAAGACACACAGACCAATGGAAAACAATACAAAACCCAGACATAAGACTGCATACCTACCACTATCTGATCTTTGACAAACCTGACAAAAACAAGCAACGGAGAAAGGATTCCCTATTTAATAAATTGTGCTGGGACAATTGGCTAGCCATATGCAGAAAATTGAAACTGACCCCCCTCCTTATACTACATACAAAAATCAATTCGACATGCATTGAAGACTTAAATGTAAAACCCAAAACTATAAAAATCCTAGAAGAAAAACCTAGGTAATACCTTTCAGGACATAGGCACAGGCAAAGATACCATGACAAAGAGGCCTAAACAATTGCAACAAAAGCTAAAACTGACAAAGAAGATCTATTAGGTTGGTGCAAAAGTAATTGCAGGTTTTGGCATTTATTTTAATGGCAACATCACAATTACTTTTGCACCAACCTAATAATTAAACTAAATAGCTTCTGCACAGTAAAAGAAACTATCAACAGATTAAACAACAACCTACAGAATGGGAGATTTTTGTAATCTACGCATCTGACAAAGCTCTAATATCCAGCATCTATAAGTATCTTAAATATATTTTCAAGAAAAAAAAACCTCATTAAAAAGTGGAGAAAGGACATAAACAGACAGACACTTCCCAAAAGAAGACATTTATGCAGCCAACAAACATAGGAAAAAAAGCTCAAGATCACTGATCATTAGAGAAATGCAAATCTAAACCACAATGTGATACCATCTCACACCAGTCAGAATGGCTTTTATTAAAAAGTCAAATACAACAGATGCTAACGAGGTTGTGGAGAAAAAGGAATGCTTTTACACTGTTGGTAGAAGTGTAAATTAGTTCAACCATTCTGGAAGACAGTGTGGCAATTCCTCAAAGACCTAGAGGCAGAAATACCATTTGATCCAGCAATCCCTTTACTGGGTATATACCCAAAGGAATATAATTCATTCTATTATAAAGACACATGCACGTCTATGTTTATTGCAGGACTATTCACAATAGTAAAGACATGGAATCAACCTAAATGTCCATCAGTGATAGACTAGGTAAAGATAATGTGGTGCATACACAACATGCAATACTATGCAGCAATAAAAAGGAACTAGATTAGTGTCCTTTGTAGGGACATAGATAGAGCTGAAGGCCATTATTTAGGCAAACTAATGTGGGAACAGAAAACCAAAGTGACTTATAAGTGGGAGCTAAATTATGAGAATACACGGACACATGGGGGGAACAACACACACTGGGGTCTATAGGAGTAGGGGGTGGGAGAAGGGAGAGGGTCAGGAAGTATAGCTAAGGGATGCTGGGCTTAATACATAGGTGATGGGTTGATCTGAGTGGCAGACCACCATGGCACATGTTTACCTATGTAACAAACCTGCATATCCTGCACATGTGCCACTGAACTTAAAATAAAAGTTGGGCCACTGAACTTAAAATAAAAATTGGAAATAAAAAAATAAGATAAAATGCCTTTAAGAAGAAAAAAATAGTAGCAGCAACTAATATTTGTTAGAGTATTTCCTCTGTATCAAGACAGATTTTAAGCACATTGCAATGTCTTTATTGAGTTAATATACCCATAATTGTCCTTTTAATTCTTACTGTGACATTTTGGGAAAGAGAGTGTTATTATCCCCACTTTATAGCTAAAGAAACTGAATCACAAAGCGATAAAAATAGTGCCCAAGTAGAAAGTTGACAGAAAACTGAACTGGGGTGTCTGTCTTCAGAGTCTGAACACTTACTCATGTTATATATTCAGATGGAAGACATGTGATTATTCTTTGCTACAATGGAGAGAGAAACTTATTGTGATGTGGTGGAGAGAGAATGGGAAGTAAAAATATGGGAGGAAAAAATAGAAAAACACTGTCTTCTTGGAGAAGGTTAGTACCTATGTGGTGGAGAAAGATTATAAAGCAAATAAACCAAGAACATAATGAAATAAATGTTTTAATTTTAAGCTGGGAGACAAGAGTGTTTCTATGCATAGGGATAAAAAGCTCAATACAGACAAGACATCAAGGATACTGATGTAGTCTAGGGATACTGAAGAGAGGATAAGTAATTTAAAAGGATTCATTGTGGATAGAGATGAACCTCAAAAGAATCTGAATCACAAGTGCAAGGAAACAACCTAAGATAGTATGCCTCCATCTCTGAGGTTACCATAGGACAGAAGGTAGAAGCAAATGACTGTGGGTAAGTTTGCAATGATGTAGCGAGGATGTGTGTGGGTGCGGTGGTGGCATTCCTGTGTATTAAGTCCTATTGTCTTTATAAAATAGAAAACAACTTCACATTGGCAAAAAGTGAAAGTAGCAGTGGATGGTTTGATTACACACGTAATCTGAAGTATAACTATCAATTGTAGAATTAAGGACAATGCACATATCTTACCACCTTACATGGCTACAATTAATTAGAGGTCTGAAAAACAAAGGTAAATTTATATATGTTAATGTGTGTGCACATATTTAATTATTAATAGTTCATTCTGTTTGGTGCATATACACACAATGCATATTTTCAAGATCAGAATTGTTTCAATTCTGTAAATGGTGATGATGTACTAAAAATATTCTTGACATTTAATAAGTTCAAATTGTCTTTCACTTTTTTCCTTGAATTTTTTTTTTTTTTTTTTTTTTTTGGAGATAGAGTCTTGCTCTGTCACCCAGGCTGGAGTGCAGTGGTGCAATCTCGACTCACTGCCACCTCCATCCCTGGTGCCCAAGTGATTTTTCCACTTCAGTCTCCCTGATAGCTAGGACCACAGGTGAGCACCCACGCCTGGCTATTTTTTCTTTTTTTTCTTTTTCTTTTTCTTTTCTTTTTTTTTTTGTATTTTTAGTAGAAATGGGGCCTCACCACATTGCCCAGGCTGGTCTCCAACTCCTGAGCCCAAACGATCTGCCAGCTTCCACCTCCCAAACTGCTGGGATTACAGGTGTGAGCCACTCCACCTGGCCTCCCTTGAACATATTTTTTAATGTAGTCTAGATTTCCTCTGAGGTATGTACATGTTGCATTCATGTAATTTTTTGATACTTCTGATTAGGATTATCAATCTCAGAGTTATTTAATTGCTGTATGTTTTAGGGCACAAATAATTACAATTTGAAAAACCTATATACCTCAGTGGATTTTAACCTTGAAGAGATACTCATTCAGATGGCAGAAAGAAGATAAAACAGTTCTTAAAACCTATTCCTTATTTAATCTCTAAGGCAGTTCACTTTAGCCAGCTAGGCAGAACAGCTAATCTCCTCACAGATAGAAATCAGCACTGCTCTATAAATCCGCCAGCAGGACTGTCTGCACGTTCCTGTCTGTATCATTCCTTCATCAGAAAATTGCCAAATTGAATTCACTGGTACATGGTGTGGTACATTGTAAATACACTTTGATAACTTTCATTCATTGTTTAATGAAGCCTGGCTGGGTGGAAAGGGGAAAAAAGATAAGGATGAATGCAATTGGATGTACTCTCTTTCCTCTGACATAAACCTCTTGTAGCTAGAGATGTGCTTCTCCTTAGCAGCCTTTCTCAAAGTCTCTTCTTATATGACTCCTATTTGCACACTTTACAGAAGTGGATCCAAATATTATGTTTTCTTTAGGTTTCTGATGCTATTTGGCCTTCTGATTTTCAGCAAATACTGTTATGTTGTCATTCCCTTCTAACTAATTCAACTGTAAATACAATGCAAATTAACTTAAGCCAAAAAATTTTAAACTTGTCCTTCAAGTCAACAAAGGGTGCTTGAAGATATAAGCTTACTGTAAAATGAAATATAAATCTTAATCTTGTCATTTAGGAGATCTATGACATTATCTCAACTCTTTGAAGCTTCAGTTTTCTTATTTAAGCAGTTTACAGGGTGATTATGGAAAACATGAAACGAGGTGAAAATTGTGCTCTAAGCTATGTCTGGCTAATAATTACTACTACCTCAGTAATGACTACCATCTAATACTACCTCAATACTTCTTTTTCCTTGCCTTCTTTTCTTCCTATTTTTGCACCAGTTTTTAATTATACTTCCAGACCAATCCATGTGATGATTTTGCTGCCATCTTTGTTTCATGTTGTTTGATTTAACTGGAAGCAAACTAAGAATGAAATACCATGTGTATATTACAACACAACGTACATACTGTCTTCATGTTTCTTGGCAATCAACTTCCTCTTCCTGCTTCTTCAAGAGAAGAATTTTTTTAAGTTTACATTAAATATCGTATTTGTAGTACAACATTTTCAGATATATTTCAGTCATAAATATAATTTGGATTATCTTTTTGGTTTCACTTATCAAAATATGCATTTCTATAACTTCTCAATGTAGAAAACCTATCAGTTTTATCTTCCTCTTAAAGTTGTTGCTTCTGATAGGATAAGATTTTTCAAAAATTAATTTACTGTGAATGTACTGATAATTTTCCTGAGTGTGTATCTATGTGTACTACCAGTGTATCCCTGCCTATAGGAGGCATAAAACACTTTCATAACCAAGTACTGTGTATTTTTAAGATTTCCATACCCCACCAGGGGTAAAAGATTATTAAACCCTTTTATTTAACACATGATTTGAGATGGGTCATAAGAGTAAACACTAAAAGTTATAAATTTGTTTTTTAAAGTTTAAGTAAATTATAAGATAAAAACATGAAATATGTTCAGCTACAACCATACTAGGTTTATTCTACATACTATATTTCTGGTCTTTTAGTGGATTGTGTTTATTGAGGATTACATTGTCATTCCTTTCACTTGCATTTAGTAACAGAATAAGGATCGAATGTTGTTTACTAACAGATTTTAACATTTTTAGACTTTGAACCACAAAGAGTAATAAATAAGTCATCCCAATCCATTGTGAATAATCACACACAGGCGAACACGTGATCACACACTATAAATAAGAAACAGTAGATTTCTAATTCTAATGGACTGCTTACAAAATATGAACATTCCTTAGGGATTTCATTATCAAAAAAAACTCAACTAAGTTTCTGTTTTATATTCTTATAAGGTTCTAAAGTCTGAAAAGTTATTCTTTTCAGCCACAGCCAATAGAGAGAGGAATCCAAGCTTCAATTCAGTAATATCTATTACTCTATTTTGGATGACTTTGATACAGAAATGCTATTGGGTAAATTATTTTTCATGCTGTTCATCTATAGGCATAATGATGAGCCTGGAGTAATAAATCGTTTGAAACTTCACTGAAAGTTAATTGATTGTTTTGACACATATATTCCTAAAATACAGTTTAGTGCAGTATTTGGAAACTAATGATCTGATGAAACATCTTGATGAGTTAAGCTATATATACGCATGGGCTGTTGGTAAGTTTGCATATGTGTGGATATATTTCATTATTTTATTTATGTCATAGATACACATACACCTGCACACATATGCACTAAACACATAGATATACATATACACACATATATGAGCTTGTGTATAATTATATATAAATAATAATAAGCATACTTTCTATATCATATAATGTATACTTAAGCTATTTGAAATGAAAGGTCTTTGCATTTATTTGTCCAGTGTTCAAATAACAGAAAGCAAACATGTAATATTTATTTGTATCAATGTCCTTAGAATTATACACAATGAATAAGAATTGCTTTCTTCTGTATAGAGAAATATATGATGAGAAAGCTTATGCATATACTCCGGTTTCCACAGACTGTGCATCATCCAGGCCAGACCTCTGACAAGGGCCACAAAGCATATTATAATACAAGAGCCTAGCTGGAGAAACATTGCTTAAATTCGTACAATTTTTCCTGTGTTTTGACAAAATACCATAATATAAGTCAAATACTTCTCCAGAAAACAAAAAATTAATAGTGATATCAGTCACTATTGCTGGTCTAGGCCATTTTATATAATGATTAAGATGACAATTTTATGTATGAAAATGTTGATATCGACCCTATCTACCCAATCTTGGAACTAAAATCTAGATTCTGGTGCAGCATAGGAATCAGACAAAGAAGAGGTCATCAAGAGTCTCTTCTCTTATTACTTAGGAGAATAGAATTTTAGAACGTCTTTAAACTCTAAGAATAATTGACTCATATGGCAGCTTGGCTAAACAGTATTTTCAATATCCTTGTATTTATAATGGTTATGTAGTTCCAGAGAAGAATATAATAGGGTGATTTAAGGAATAATAGAAGTGATTAATGAGAAACAATTAAAAAGTCCTGAATATGTAAATCTGGCAGGGAAACGATTGATGGGAAAACGATAACTAACTACAGTAATATGAAATGGATTAATATTAGAGGAGAAAGTACTACTTTACAAGTTAGAAAGAGCAATGATATGTACAAGTAATTAGTAGGAGTTACAGGATGAAATTAGGAAACTAAAATTTAAAATGAAAATCAGTGTCAACTCATTGGCAGTGAGCTGTTAAATTAGGATATAGAGCAGTAGCTAAAGAAAAGTAAGAGAAGCCCAGTTGCCTGGGGAAGTAAAAAATTGTGCCAGAATACACACTTCTAGCAAGGGCTGAGAAGATAAACAATTTTATCAATAGCATTTTAGTTTCTTAACTTATGCATCTGTGAATTAAAGAAATTACAAAGGTACTCAGAGTTCTAGTAGTTAGATTTAGTGAACTTATCAGTTCATTTTTAACTTAATAATAAATACTTGAAAAGATGATGATGCAGGTCTCTTTTAGTGGTGAAGATAGTATATTCCACAGAACATTTTGTTTATCTTTATCATCAAAATGAAACATTATATTACACTACTTATTTGCTATTTAGATTTCCACCAGGATAGCATAGTGCTTAAGGACACAACTTACACTTACACACTTCCTCTGCCTGAGTTTAAATCCCAAGTATATCACTTACAGACTGTTGTCCATAAGGAATTTCTTAACTTTCCTATGCCTTCGTTTCCTGATTTGTAGATGGGAACAATTATATCTCACAGAGGTGTTGTGAAGGTTAAATAAATTAATATATGTTAATTGTTTAGGGCATAGGTCAGTGTTAAGTATTATATTTCAAAAATAATATTAAATTTTTTATCCATCAAATCTAAACCATGTAATAGCACCTTTCTGTACTCTGAAAACAGCTGTATTTGAGATGGAGAAAGAGCTATTAATCAAATTCCATGTGCTAGGAATTATTTTAGATACATGAACTATGAAATGAATTAGATAATATTCTGTATCTTAGGGAAAACTGGGTAGACATGATATATTGTTATAATACAAGATGTCAGCCCATACCAACTGTAAATGATACAAGTTTGCCTTAATTGTTATGAGTTTAGAAATTAAAAAGAACCAACTTTTCAAAGATGGGAAGGGATCAGTGAAATATTTGCATGGGAAATTATTTTTAAACATGTGTGGATTTTGGATACTCAAGAAAATAAATTCAGCCAAAGGTTTTATATCCACCCACATTGTCCTTCAAGCATGGAAATTACAGCCAAAAATCTTTGGACATTACAATATGCTGATTACCTTAGTTTGATTATTACACATTGTATACATATGTCAATAGTTTACGTTTTATCCCATACCCCATAAATACGTATATTGTGTCATTAAAAATAAAATGAAACTAAAAAAATATTCTGACCACATGGAATAATCTACCTAAATATTAGTTAGCACCTTTAATTGGGATCAATGTAAAATTCTGTATTTAGAAACAATAAATAATTATATTTCTTGGGGGTGTGGAATGAAAGATATTTTCTTGGGAAGTAATGTATCTTACCAAGAAATACTTATGGGTACTAATGGGTAATGACAGGCAGGAACACTGACTGTGATTAACATCAGCATCAGGGTAGTTTATCAGAATGTAAACATATGCCTTAAAAACTGTAGAAACAATACCTCTTTTCCTAAGAAAAAAAGATTGTAAGTTAAAAAAAAAATTTTATTAGTAATAACTAAGAAGGAAAAAATATAAGTCCGAGCTAATAAGTCAAATATTAGATCTATAAGCATTACTAAGAGTACAAAAGTAAACAAAAATTAAAAGTTACAAATATTTAAGTGAAATGGGAGGAGATGGAAACAGTCTATTTTATTTTAATTGCTGTTTATTGTATGGTGATAACACAATATTATCTAAATTTATAAGAACGGAGGTAGTCACTAGAAAAAAATATAAACAAAAATAGAACTTCACACAAGGAAACCAGATGTATCTAAAACAAAAAAAATAAGATTATAATAAAAATCCACATACATAAAAAGGGAAGTAAGAGATACGATCTCAGCGCCCACAATGATGGGATCCAAACTGAAATAATAAAAAGAAGGAACAGAAAACACTTTACAATCCTAAAGTGAGCCATTCACTGTGAGTATGAATCTCTCTGTTGCATGTTATTCACCAACATTCACAAAGAAGAAATCACAATATATACAAAGAGCTGTGTCTATAAACAGAATGGTAGAGGGTTATAGCTCACAAATTTCAGTCCATGATAGATAAAGTACTTTAAAATGTGAATAATCAAATAATGTAATTAATAAGGAGGTTGATATATTTAATAAATCATTCTCTGCATTCTGATGCTATATCATTTAATTCAAGTGCCTATAGAATATTTAGTGACTACGTATTAGTCTTCAAGACTATCTCATTAAAGGACTCAAAGTTAAAATAGTACAAATAAAATGCTCCTTTCCAAATACAACTAAAAATTAGTGAAAAACATCAGAAAACAAATAATGACCTTGATCTGAAAATGTGTTAACTGCAGCAACCACAACGTTCTACTTTAGGAATTCTCAAACCACAGAAAAAGAAAGGCACAACAAATTGCAGAATTTCTAGGAAAAAACTATAATAAGAAAGAACATAGATGGAAATTATGGGATACAAATTAAGTGCTTCCAAAAGTATACTTGTAATTCTAAACATATCAAAGACATAGACTAAAAAGAATAATATTAGATGAATTAAATATGTAACTAATAGTGGAGAATAAAAGAAGAAAATGAATAAAGAATAGTAAACAAAAATATAGATTCAAACCTGATTTTTTGGAAGGAAAGTTTAAAAAAATAAACCTGAACTAATCTTATTAAGATACATGAAAGACATAGAAAATAAGCAGCTTGAAAACATTATAACAATATTTTCTTAATTCAACACACATTAATATGAAGGATTTTGAGGGAAGGTTGCTAAAAGCAACTTCAAAGAAACAGAAAACACACATAAACTGATTTCTAAATAAGAAAATGAGAAGCTTGGGAATTTTCCCTAAATATATCAGATCCAATAATTCACTAAGGAATTCTATCAAACCTGAAAGAGCACATAACTGCAATTCTGTTTGAAGCTTTCAACATACTGAAAAGAAAGAAAATTTCTACTATGTTTCTATATAAAGCAGACAAATTTACATTCATTTCCTAGGAATGCTCTTACAAATGACCATAAACTGAGGAACTCGAGAAACCAGTGTGCTGTCTCACAGTCCTGGAGGCCTGAAGTCTGGAATCAGGAGTGGATGGGACTGCACTTCCTCTCTCCTTGGTAAACTCTAAGGACCTGTCCATTCCTCACCTCTTCCAGCTTCTGAAGGCTCCAGTTGTTCCTCAGCTCATGGCCACATCGCTCCTTTCTCTGCCTCTGTGGTCGTATGACCTCATCACATTTTCTCTGCCAGATCTCCCTTGGCCACTCTTATAAGGACCCTTGTCATAAAATTTAACACCTACCTAAATAGTGGAGGATCATCACCTCTTATAGTTTACTATATAAGTTAATTGCATGATCTGCCATATTCATATTTGTTGCAGGGTTGCCATTAGGCCACTATAGCCTGTCTCTACAAAAGCCATGTCCTTCCCATGTGTACAGTAGTATTTACCCCATCCCAACATCCCTAAAATATCAATCTATTACAAAATCAATTCTAAGTCCAAAACCTTATCTATTTATGATCAGGTCAACATTTCTAAACTCATCATCTCAATCTAAATCTCATTATCTTAATCAGGTGTGGGTGAAACTCTAGATAGTTTGAATCCTAGGACGAAAATCTTCATCTGTGGACCTGTGAAATTAGAAAACAAATTACCCTTATCTAAAATACAATGGTAGGAGAGGCATAAGATAACAGTTATAGACACTGACATTCCAACAGGGGGAAAATGGAAGAAATAAAAAAGTCACAAGTTCCAAATACGTTTAAAACCCAGCATGGAAAATTTCATTAGGTTTCTTTTTTTCATAAGTTTTATTTAATATTTAATTGACAAATAATAATTATATATATTTATGATGTACAATGTGATTGGTACATATCTGTTACGTCAAATATTTTTCATTTACTTGTGATGAGAACATTTAAAATTCTCTCTTTGAGATATTTTGAAAGGTACAATGCATTATTATTAACTATAACCACTGTGCTGTATATGGAACACGAGAACTGATTCCTCCTACCTAACTGTAACATTGTACACATTAACCAGTGTTTCCCCTTTTCCTACTCACCTCTCTATTCCTAGCCTCTGGTAACCACCATTCTACTTTCTGCTTAAATGAGTTGAACTTTTAGATTCCATATCTAACTAAGATCATGTGGTACTTGTCTGTCTGTGTCTGGCTTATTTCACTAAACACAATATTCTCTACGTTCACACATGTTGTTACAAATGACAGAGCTTTTTTTTAAATAACAGACTAAATAGTATTCCACTGTGCATCTACACCACAATTTTTTAAAATCCTTTTATTCATTGATGAATGCTTTTTTTTTCCGTATCTTGTCTAATGTGAGTAATGCTGCAGTTAATATAAGGGTGCAGCCATGTCTTTGGGATACTGATGTCAATTCCGTTAGCTATATACCCAGTCAGGAGATTGCTGGATCCTATGGGAATTCTACTTTTGGTTTTTTGAGGAACCTTCGTGCTTTTTTCCAAAATGGCTGTACTAATTTACAACACCACAATACTGTGTTTCCTTTTCTCCACATCCTTGCCAATACTTGTTATCGTTTGTGTTTTTGATGATAGCCACTGTAAAAGGCATGAGATGATATTTCACTGTGGTTTTAATTTGCACTTTTCTGATGTTTAGAGATATTGAGGAATTTTTCATATATATGTCGCTCAGTTGTATGTCATCTTTTGAGAAATGTCTATTAAGTGTTTTGCCCATTTTTAGAATAGAGTGATTTGTATTTTTTTTGTTGAGTAGTTTGAATTCCTTCATTATTTTGGATATTGGCCCTTATCTGATGTATGATTTTCAAATATTTTCTTCAAATCATGTATTATCTCTTCACTCTTACTTGATTTCTTTGCTCTGAAGAAGCTCTTTAGTTTGATCATTCCCACTTGTCTATTTTTGCTTACTTTGCCTATTTTTTTGAGTTATAGAGAAGTAATCTCAGCCTAGAACAATGTCATGAAGGTTTCCCCTCAATGTCTTCTTCTAATAGATTTATCGTTTTAGGTCTTACGTTGTCTTTAATCCATTTTGAGTTGATTCTTGTACGGCTCAATACTTTTCTCTCTGAGTCTGTAGCTCTGCTTGCCACTGCCCTATATACGTTGTGCATAAAGTACCCAAAGTCTTCTATGTTTCCTCTGAAAGAAATCTCTATCACCTGTAACTGCAAAGTTATGATTTCTGGACATTAAACCTGGAGTTTCATCCTGCAAGTGGTTGAATTACAATATAAATTGAGTGTCCAATCATGTAGGGGTCTCTTTCTTCTGGGGCAGGCTAGGGCAGCCACAAAAACTGAAAAAAGTAATAGATTGTCTAGAGTTCCCAGAGAGAGTGTGGTTCTGCCACATTTCTGACTTAGTGACTTCAGAACTTCAAGGGAATTTCTGTTGTTACAATCCAACCTGTTGTGGCAATTTGTTATGTCATCCCTACGAAACTAATATAGTAGGATTAACAGAAAATAATAAGCCAATACAAATATTAAGCAACATTAAGCAGCTTCATTTCTCAGCACCCACAGGACAATTCTAAGCACCATTCCAGTAAAACAAAACACACTGCAAATGGGATGATTCCAGGAATGCTCAGATAGTTGAGGGATAGACAAATAATTATGCTAGACTGAACCATATGTAATTATCTTTTGTATATGTCATCATACATTTTTGATATCAACAATTTCATATGAGTAAAAGCTAACTTTTAAAAAATTTAAAGGACAGGAGTTGCGAATACATACCCATGTTATACTTGCTGGTAGTTTCTCTCTTCCCTACCAAGTGAGTTTGATACCAACCACCATCATCACCATGGTGAATGTTGCAATTCATATGCATGCATGCATTGTGCATCCTAATTAGCATTGTCAAATAAAGTACAGGACATCTAATTACATTCTAATTTTAAATAAATAACCAATTAATTTTTCTACAACTATGTTTCTTGTGATAATTGACAATTAATATACTAAAAACCCTACAGTTTATCCTAAATTTAAATTTAATTGGGCATCCAGTAGTTTAAATGATTGAATGTGGCAACACTGAAAATAGCATTCATTAAATGTGAGCATCAATGATATGCTTTGTTTTTTGTTTTGTTTTGTTTCATTTTGTTTTTTGTCTCACTCTGTCACCCAGGCTGGAGTGCAGTGGCATGATCTCGGCTCACCGCAACCTCCGCCTCCTGGGCTCAAGCGATTCTCCTGCCTCAGCCTCTCGAGTAGCTGGGACTACTGGCATGCACCACCACGCCCGGCTAATTTTTGTATTTTTAGTAAAGACGGGGTGTCACCGTGTTAGCCAGGATGGTCTCAACCTCCTGACCGTGATCCGCCCACCTCGGCCTCCCAAAGTGCTGGGATTACAAGCATGAGGCACCGTGCCTCACCTGGGATTTTTTTTTTTAACTAACAACGCATAGAAGACAACTTTAATAATTTATGCAACTATTTAAAAGGTGTGGAAGATGGGTACTTGAGTAGTTTTCCCAGAGTTGCAGTAATAGAAAAATAATCATTATAATACTAATACTATAAATACCATTTTTGATGGATAAAACCAAAGAATTAAATAATTTCTATTGTATATATAAGTCTGAAATATCCAGGCACAAATAAATGAGTATAATTTTCTCCCAGTTTCCCTGTACCGGCAATTCAGCCTCACCAGCTTTTCTTCATAAATGAGGTTGTTAAAATATTTCCAGTTGTGTTAATTCAACTGATTCTAAATTCCTGTCCCAACCTAAAATAATGTACTCTTTTTCATGGCTCCACATGTTTCCATCCATCCATCTGTCAATTCTGGCAAAGAAGTCCCTCAAAATGATTGCCCCCACCCTGGAGTAGTAAAATATTTATTAGATGATCATCAACATGAAACCATATGTCTGCAGAAACAGCCTGCACCGTAGCAGTAGGTAGGTTAGTATTGAGGCAAATGACATCTAACTTGCCAGGGGACCTGCTAAGAAATGGAACAAGAGATGTGTGTCATCTTGGATGCAGAGCTTGATAATAATATCAGATAGGACTGGAGGTAGCCCAAATCCCTCCACAAATGTCATTGAAAAGTCTAAAAGATGTAAAAGCCAAAAATAATAAATAAGTGGAGGTGATTGTTTTAAAATCCAGTGTTATCGTGAGAAAGAAATGTTAAGCTTTCCTAGAAAAGAATGTAACTCTGATTTTTAATTCTAAGGTCTTAAATACCCATACTCAGTGAGAAGAACCTTAGACATCATAATGCCTACCACATGCAGCAGGCTAACTCCAAAAATTATAGACACTGATCTAAAACTAACAGTAAACCTTCCAGGTACTCATATTTCTGTGAGCAGGATGCACGATTCTGACTGTCCAGCTCTCATAAGCCAAGAGGGACCATTTTTGTCCACCCAATTGCTGATAGGAGGCAAGTATGTACCATTTCTAGGACGAGTTACTTAAATTTTGATAGAGCTTATTGATAAATTAGTCATAGACAAATTCTCACTTATTAATGTAAAGGAGGAAGGAGTCAAGGCAAGAGAAAGTTTAATGTGTGGATCCAATTAAGAGTATGCAAATCCTCGGCTGGGCATGGTGGCTCACGCTTGTAATTACAGCACTTTGGGAGGCCTAGGTGGGCGGATCACGAGGTCAGGAGATCGAGACCATCCTGGCTAACATGGTGAAACCCCGTCTCTACTAAAAATACAAAAAATTAGCTGGCCATGGTGGCGGGTGCCTATAGTTCCAGCTACTTGGGAGGCTGAGGCAGGAGAATGGCATGAACCTGGGAGACGGAGCTTCCAGTGAGCCGAGATCTTGCCACTGCACTCCAGCCTGGGCGGCAGAGAGAGACTCCATCACAAAAAAAAAAAAAAAAAAAAAAAAGAGTATGCAACTCCTCAAAGAAGATAGGTATTAGTTATTTTGGCAATTTATTTCTAGTGTGATAGGTCATAAACTTCAGAAGCAAATAACTCCTTGAAAAATACATAATCTGAAATTCATAATGTTTGTGTCATATATAAATGCATGTGTATTGTATATATGATCAACTTCTGATAATTTGAATTTTTAAGATCTAAAGATACATATTTTTTTGGAAACTGGTAAAATATTGTAGTGGCTTATCCTCATCAATGTCCCTGTGACCCTAGTTTTCTAGGTTCTTAATATATGGTTTGGAAGTGAAATGATATTTTGCCTCTTGTGTAATCTCCAACCCCTGGGAAGGCCAATTTTCCAAGTCAATTCAGAAAAATTGGGGAACTTATTATAAGTATTATAGTACTGATCATTCTGTTTACAGGATCCTGATAAGGATCCTCTTTCTTGTTAGCTTTTGCTTGGTTGCTATGAACTGAAGGGATGTTTCTTCCCTCAAAATTCATATGTTGAAATCCAATCCCCAGTGTAATATGATGGTATTTGGAGGTGAGCTCTTTGGGACATAATTAGGTAATTAGAGTGAAACCTTCATGAATGGGATTTGTGTCTTTATAAGAAGAGACAGAGGAGAGGGTTTCTCTGTTGTGTGAGGATACAGCAAGTAAGAGGCTGTCTGTAAACCAGAAAGAGGACGCCTACCAGCCTTCAGAAGTGTGAAAAATAAATGTTGTTTAAGCCACCCAGTATATGGTATTCTGTTATAGCAACCTGAATTGACTACGATATTGACCCTTAATGTAAAGGACAATGCCTCAATTTCTCCGCAGGGAATGACCATTCTGTTCCTGCCAAAAAAAGGACACTTTGAGATTGAAGCAGGCTTGTACAAAATCAGTGGCATAAATAGAAATGAAAATTCCCTATTCTGCTGTTTCTCACAGATCTTTAACAGGAAGGCCAGCATCAGTGGATACTTCACCCAGTTTAAAATGGAAGACTGGTCTCTGAATCACCTTCACTCACCTCACCACGGGAGCTTTTAACTTTTAAAACTACATCCGTTCATCTTCGGTTCACACAGCCTTTTATATCCATCATGCTAAACACTTTCCAAATGTTTAGTTCTTATCTGAAAAAGCACTTCCTCTTGAAAACATTACCTAGTAGTCCTCACACATTCCTGAATCTGAGTTTGTATTCTTCCTGTTGATGTCCATAACACAGAATACATATTATTGCACTAAATACAAAATGCTGAGGTTCCATTTATGCCTTAGATGTTATTATTAAAATAATCTTCATAGTTTGTTTTAGAACAAAGCTAGAATGACTTATCTCTATCTCAATTATTTTATTCTAAAAAGGAAAAAATAATGCATATTTGAAAAGTAATGAAAGTCATAATACTAATTTTTTTATGAAAGTCATAATCTTATTTTTTTCCCCACAGCCACTGAACTATGAGAAAAAGAAGTCATATACCCTCAACATAGAAGGAGCAAATACACATCTTGATTTTCGCTTTTCTCACTTGGGTCCTTTTAAAGATGCTACTATGCTGAAGATCATTGTTGGGGATGTAGATGAACCACCACTATTTTCCATGCCTTCCTACGTCATGGAAGTCTACGAAAATGCCAAGATTGGGACCGTCGTTGGTACAGTTTTGGCGCAAGATCCTGACAGTACTAACAGCTTAGTAAGGTATGGCATGCTTCAATCGTTTAGACATATAAAGAATTTTGTTGCCTCTCACATTAATTAAACATGAATAAAATTACACTTAAAATGTTTTATTTCTATGTTGTTTTCTATGAATATAATTAAATTATAATATTAATTGATTTTTAACTGTGTAGCTTAGCAGATGGATTTTTGTCACATTAAGAACATATTTTCCTGTCTCCATGAATGTCTTATTGACCACACGTTAATTTTTCCATTTGACTTAATGGATGTGAGCGTAATTGATTGAGAAAATTGTTGTAGAGCTATTTAATCACAAACTAGAGAATCTATTGCTCCCTTAATGATAGGAAGTATAGATATAGCACAAAACGTGATAATTTGGGGATAACACTCATCTCTAACTGACTCTGGTTCCTTTGGTCAGCCTAGCTGTGTGGCTTTCTCTTTATATGTGAAAGTGGAAAAAGAATGTCTATGTCTCAGAGCTATTGTGAGGCTGTATGAAGCAATGTGCGGAAAGCACTCAGCAAAGCGGCCTGCACCTAGTAGTCACTCAATAAATGCTAACTTGTCAAAGACAGTATAGGGTGCAAAAAACTCTGAATACAGGAAAATCAGTGTGGGAACTCTAACAATAGAGTTCTACTTACAAGCAGAATGATCTTTTACAGTCATTCAACCATATGGAATCTCAAATTCCAAATATGTGAACAAAGAATAATAATGCTACATGAATATGTTGATACAATTCAGTTAGATTAAAATAAAGGACTTAACACATTGCCCAGCATATAGTTAGATTAAAATAAAGGACTTAACACATTGCCCAGCATATAATAACTGCTCACTAAATAATATTTGTATTATTTTAGTACATCATGCTGGAGAGATAATTAAAGCTTTTTTGCATTATCAAAAGAGTTTTTTTGTGTTCCTTGTTTATAACAAAATCAGAAAGGCTGTGTACATGTGTAAAACTTCTTAGATATCCTGTATTTATACACATGGAAATCCTGTCTCTAGAAAGGTTAAAATCCTTAATAATCTTTCTAATTTTTACCAGGAAATCCTTGGTTTTCATTCACTTAACAAAAGCTAATATACTAAATAGTCTCCTCAGTGTCTATGGGATATTTGTAAAAGCTCTGAATTTTCTTTTTCATAAGCATGACTGTTTCAGTTAAAAATAATCCCCCTAGCACCCATGCATGTAGTGAAACAATTTTCTGTGCACAAATGTAGATATTCAACAATTCTACTCCATCTGCAAGTGCAGAAACTGTATCCTGTCACACTAACAGCAAGACCTAGATAATGCTTGAAGAAAGAGGATCGGTAAACTATGCAAAATAATATGCATAAACCAAGTTACAGAAATCAATCTCTAACTAAGGAATAGAAATCAGAGTTAACATGTTTCATTGCTCAACCAAAGGAAAGCCCATTTTGCTTCAACATTCCATAGAATGCCATGTTTTTAATTATATTTTTGACCCCAAACAGTAAGTATAATTTGTTCAGGTTTTAAAAAAAATGTAGCACCATAAAAGATCTGTACAAATGAGGCTTTCTTTACCAAAAGCACCCAATATCTTTTGGGACTAGGGATAGATCATGATATAAATTTGCTGTGAAAATATTAAATAAACATTGACAATATTTTTTTAAATTAAAGTTGTTACTAAAGATAATTTCTGTAATTCTTTATTTAAAAAAATAGGAAGTGCAACCATTTGTTTAATTTATTTTTTATTAATACAAAAAGTTGTACATGTGGCGGGATACATGTGATAATTTGACACATTCATATAATCAAATCAGGGTAGTTGTGAAATTCATCACTTTAAATATGTATCGTTTCTTTACACTGAGAACATTCAAATCGTTATCTTCTAGCCGTTTTAAAATGTACAATCCAGTGGGTACCAATATATACATTTAGATGGAAGAAGTAGAACCTAGTGTTTGATAGATCAGTAGGGTGACTATAGCAATCACTCTTAGACTATGTTTTAATCACTTGTAACGTGCAATATTATAGTAGTCCTCATGATAAAGAATTATACATGTACACACACACACAGACACACACACACAACATCTTGAACTCCAGGGAAGAAATAGACTTGGAAAAAAATATGCATTGTGTATCATGCATAATTCTCCACAGAAAGAGAATGAAATATCTGGGCCCTGTGGCCCAGCCAAGTTGACGTGTACAATTAACCATCACACTGTGTTTAGGGTAATAATGGTCTGAGGGAGTTGTGCGTGGAGAATGTATTCCAAAACTTTCTGGAGGCAATGAGCTGAGGAAAATTGAATTGAGGCTCATAATCCAATTAGAAATTAGAGAAATGAAGAATGAAGGAAAGAATTGTAGTTTGTTGTACATGAGGAGCTTGGGTTACCTGTGGGAATAGCAAGTAATGAGATTGGAGAGATAGATTAGATACAGATCATGAAGAGGCTTTCTGCAATGGTAAGGTCTTTGAAATTAATCCTGGCAGCAATGCCAATAGGGAGAGAAATGAGAGGAACTTTGATAATTATAACCAAAACAATGACAAGAAAATCTGCATTTCAAAATAAACAATAACAATATTTAAAATCAAGTGAAAGGTAAAATATATGTGGTGAAATTTAGGTCAAGGACAAACATGTTTTAGCATTATTCTGTATGTTCCAACATATATGAAAACATCCCTTCCCACATAGCACTGTGATTCCCACATGGGGGCAAAATCCACCCCCCTACTAAGGGACAGTTGAAAATGTCTGGAGACATATCTAGTTATTACGTCTTGGGATAGTGTCTTAGTCACTTTAGGCTGCTACAACAAATTACCTTCGACTGTGTGGTATAAACAAAAAACATTTATTTCTCACAGTTCTAGAGGCTGGGAAGTCCAAGATCAAAGGGCCAGCCTATCTGGTATCTGGTGAATGTCTGCTCCCTGGTTTGCAGAAAGCCCTCTTCTCCCTATATTTTCACATAGTGAAGAGCAGAAAGAAAGAAAGCAAACTCTTCCATTTCTTTTTATGAGAGCACACATCACATAATGAATGTCCCACCAATTTTCTCCCTTAGTCAGTTTGGCTGCTAAGAAGAATTATCACAGTCTTGGTGGCCTATAAAAAACTGCAATTTATTTATCACGGTTCTTGAGTCTGAGAGTCTGAGATTAGGTTGCCAGAATTGTCGGGTTGTGGTAAGTGCCCTCTTCTGGATTGCAGACTGCCAACGTCTCGTATTCTCACATCTTGGAAAAAGGTAGCTAGCTCCAAGCTCTTCTTTTAAGGGCAGTAATCCCATTCATGACAGTTCCATTTTCATGACCTCATAATCACCTCCAGAAGTTTGTACCTCCACATGCCATTACATTGTGGATTATGGTTTACTATATGAATTTGGGGGAGGGTGATAAAAGCATTCAGCTTGTAGCAGGTAGGGTGTTACTGGCATCTAGGGGTGGAAGTCATGGACGGTGCTAAACATTCTGAAACTCACAGGACAACTCCCACAGAAATTATCTGGCCCCAAGTCAATAGTGCTAATATTGAGAAAACCTGACATAGAGTAAAACAAACTGACTGGCAAATTGGTAAAACTGGAGTACTAATTGTATTCACGGGAAGAAATTTTGAAAAGATATTTCAGAGATAGGTGTCTATATATACAAATCGTATACATGAATAGTCATGTGAATGTTTCAATGTGTACTTTCAATCAATTAAAATATGTCACTAATTGTCTCAGTAATTGTCCTATATCATTGGGAGCACTTAAATGAAGACTCATATGAAACATGCACTCTCCTGGTTGTTGGGATGCAAAGATGATCGGTACATAGTTTCCAAATGCTAAGAAGGGAAGCATAAATCTATTAGCATATGAAATATTCTTTCTGCTTTGTTTTGGTTAGAGAACTAAAATGAATCCTGCTAAAGCTGCCTTTAAATAATTAGACTCCATAGCTGCTGTTTGGGGGCATAATTTACATAATATTTATTCTTGATTTTAATAAAAATGTGTCATTCACATGGGCCTCTGGGTGCAAATAGTGAATAAAAAAACAGAAAACATTAACAAAAACAAAAGCAAGTCTATACTTCCACCTTTCTCAGGGACCAAATGTTTGTACTAATTAAGGAAAAGCACATTGAAAAGATGTACTTTGCAATGTGCCCTGAAATGCAATTAACTCCAAGTTTGTAGAATTGGTAATGAAAGGGAGTTTGAGCTTTGCAAGCATTTCTGAAAAGCTTCCTGACTTCGGTCTTTTGTATTTTACTATTGTACTTTTTGTACTTCAGTCTTTGTATTTTACCATTGTTCTTTTATAAATTATTAGTAAGACTCTTCAGATTTCATAGAGAATACAATGTCTAGGTTTTGTCTCTTTCAACTCTAAATAAGATGTGTAATTTGCAGCAATATAAAGTATATATATAATGTAAAATAAATTATTGTTGAGTGTAATCACCATGTCAGGCTATCAAATACTAGCTGTTGTTCCTTCTAACTATATTTTTTACCCAGTAATCATCCCCAATTACCCGCCCCACCACCACTACCCTTCCTAGCCTCTGACAACCATTATTCTACCCCCTATCTCCTTGGGTTCAGTTGTTCTAATTTTTAGCTCCCACATATGAGTAAGAATATGTGAAGTTTGTCTTTCTGCGCCTGGCTTATTTCACTTAACATAATGTCCTGCAGTTCTATCTATGTTGCAAACGATAGAATCTTATTCTATTTTATGGCTGAATTACTGTATTGTGCATGTGTACCACATTTTCTTTATCCATTCATCTATTGATGGACACTTAGGTTGCTTTCAAATCTTGGCTGTTGTGATTAGTGCTGCAGTGAATATGGGAGTGCAGATATCTCTTCAGTGTACTGATTTCCTTTCTGATATGGTTTGGCTGTGTCCCCACCTAAATCTCATCTTGAATTGTAGCTCCCATAATTCCCACATGTTGTGGTAGGGACCTGGTGGCAGGTAATTGAATCGTGGGGACGGTTTCCCCCATAGTGTTCTCATGGTAGTGAATAAGTCTCACAAGATATGGTTTTATAAGGAAGGGGTTTCACCTTTCGCTTGGCTCTCATTCTCTCTTGTCTGCCTCCATGCAAGACGTGCCTTTTGCCTTCCACCATGATTGTGAGGCCTCACCAGCCACGTGGAACTGTGAATCCATTAAACCTCTTTTTCTTTATAAATTACCCAGTTTCAAGTATATCTTTATCAGCAGCATAAAAACGGACTAATACATTTTCTTTTTCATATATACATAGCAGCAGGGTTGCTGGATCATAGGTAGCTCTATGTTTAGCTTTTAAGAAACTGTCACACTGTTCTCCATAGTGGTTGTACTAATTTACATTCCCACCAACAGGATATGAGGGTTCTATTTTCTCCACATCCTTTGCCATCAGTTGTTATTGCCTGCAATTTTGATATAAGCCATTTTAACTGGGGTGAGATAATTTCTCATTGTAGGTTTGATTGGCATTTCTCTGATGATCAGTGATGTTGAGCACCGTTTTATATGTCTGTTTGCTATTTGTATGTCTTCTTTTGAGAAATGTCTTTTCAGATATTTTGCCCATTTTTTACTCAGATTATTATATGTTTTCTATAGATTTGTTTGAGCTCCTTATATATTCCAGTTATTAATCCCTGGTCAAATGGGTAATTTGAAAATATTTTCTTTCATTTTGTGGGTCGTCACTTTCCATTGTTGATTGTTTTCTTTGTGTGCAGAAGCTTTTTAACTTGATGTGATCCCATTTATCTATTTTTTATTTGGTTGACTGTGCTTGCAGCATATTACTCCAGAAATCTTTGTTCAGATGAATGTCCCGGAGAGTTTTCCCAATGTACTCTCTTCAGAGTTTCACAGTGTGAGTTCATAGACTTAGGTTTTAATACATTTTGAATTGATTTTTGTATATAGCTAGAGATAGGGATCTGATTTCAATTATCTGTATATGGATATGCAGTTTTCCCATCACCATTGAAGAGTCATTTATTGTAGTTATTGCAGACTGGGTTTATTTGTGCCTGTCATTCTTGGGGACTCTTCCAAGTACTCAAAGGGGATAATTGGGTGTTGTGATCTAAGTCTTTGGTCATTGCAGCTATATCTGCCTTAGGGGGTACCCCAAGCCCAGTACTGTTGTAACTCTGAAGACTTGTGGAGGTACTGCTGTAGTGGTCTTGGGTAAAATCTAAGATAATTCCCTGGATTACTAGGCAAAGACTCTTGTTCTCTTCCCTTACATTCCCCTAAACAAATGGAGTTTCTCTGTCCATGTTGATCTGCCTGGAGCTCAGCAGAAGAGTGACATAAGCATCACTGTAGCCACCAATACCAAGACTGCACTGGGTCAGAACTGAAATGAGCATATCACTGGATCTCACCTGTAGGGACCAGCCCCACAGGGTCAGTGGGTCTTTCCCTGTGTGCGGCGATGAGAGAGTGCAGAAATAAAGACACAAGACAAAGAGATCAAAGAAAAGGCAGCTGGGCCCAGGGGACCACTACCACCAATGTGCAGAGACCGGTAGTGGCCCTGAATGTCTGGCTTCGCTGTTATTTATTGTATACAAAGCAAAAGGGGCAGGGTAAAGAATGTGAGTCTTCTCCAGTGATAGGTAAGGTCACGTGGGTCACGTGTCCACTGGACAGGGGGCCCTTCCCTGCCTGGCAGCCGAGGCAGAGAGAGAGAGGAGACAAAGAGAAAGACAGCGTACGCCATTATTTCTACATATCAGAGACTTTTAGTACTTTCACTAATTTACTACTGCTATCTAGAAAGCAGAGCCAGGTGTACAGGATGGAACATGAAGGTGGACTAGGAGCGTGACCGCTGAAGCACAGCATCACAGGGAGACAGTTAGGCCTCCGGATAACTGCGGGAAAGCCTGACTGGTGTCAGGCCCTCCACAAGAGGTAGAGGAGCAGAGTCTTCTCTAAACTCCCCCGGGGAAAAAGGTGACTCCCTTTCCCGGTCTGCTAAGTAGCGGGTGTTGTTGCTTGACACCTTTTGCTACCGTTAGACCACGGGTCCGCCTGGTAACGGGCATCTTCCCAGATGCTGGCGTCACCGCTAGACCAAGGAGCCCTCTGGTGGCCCTGTCCAGGCATAACAGAAGGCTCGCACTCCTGTCTTCTGGTCACACCGCACTATGTCCCCTCAGCTCCTATCTCTCTATGGCGTGGTTTTTCCTAGGTTATGATTATAGAGCAGGGATTATTATAATATTAGGATAAAGAGTAATTACTACCAACTAATGATTAATGATATTCATATATAATCATATCTAAGATCTATGTCTGGTATGACTATTCTTGTTTTATATTTTATTATACTGGAACAGCTCGTGTCCTCGGTCTCTTGCCTCGGCGCCTGGGTGGCTTGCCGCCCACACTCACCCAAGACTGCTGATTACTAATGCCTGGCGACTGCTGATATTCCCTTAAGGCCCAGGGCTATTCAGTTAGCAAGTAGTGAATCCAGCCGTGTCCTTCCCTTCAAAGATGTTAGCTCTCATGTTCCACAGCCCAGGGCAGGTCTAGAAATGCTGTCCAGGAGCCAGAGCCTGGATCTGAGAACTTTAGGAATCTACTTGGTGCTCTATTCTACTGCGGCTCAGCTGACACCCCAGCCACAAGATAAAGTTCTTCCCACTCTTCCCTCTTCTTTCCTCAAGCAGAAGGAGTTTCTCCCCCCTGTGGTATGTACTAACTGGATACCACCCATCTTCACTCAAGGCCCATGGGCTCTTCCGTCAGCTTGTGCTGAACACTGCCTTGACTGAATCTCTCCCTTCAGGGCAGTTAGCTCCACTCTAGCCCAGGGCAGGTTTAGAACTGCTCTCCTTTGAGCCAACGCCTGGAATCAGGGACCCCAGGAGCCTGTTTGATGCTCCACCCCTCTGTGGTCAAGCTGGTATCCAAGCTGCAAGACAAACTCCCCTTTATACTTCCCTTTCCTGTCCTTGAGCAGGAAGAGTCTCTCTCCATAGCCACTATATCTGGGAATACCCTGGGTTACACCTGAGTCTCATTCTCATCAAAAGCCCACGGTGAGTAATGTCTGGCTACAGTTGATGCTTACTCAAGGTCCAAAGGATCTTTAGTAAGGAGGTCATGAATTCCACCAGGACTGGGTTCTTCCCTTCAAGGAAGCAGGTTCCCTTCTGGCCCAGGTGTGTCTAGAAATGTTGTCTGAGAGCTAGGGCCTTGGGATTCTGTCTGCTGCCCTATTCTACTGTGGCTGAACTTGTATCCAAGTTGCAAGATGAAGTCCTTTTTACTCCTTCCTCACTTCTACTCAAGTGGAAGGAAGGGATCTCTCCCAGAACTGCAAGCTGCACTGCCTGGGGTTGAGGGAGGGGTGGCAGAAGCACTCCCTTGACCACTCTAGCTGGCTTCTCACTATGTCGCCTGCACTCCAGGTCCACTGGCTCCAAGCCCAGCACATCACCAAGGCTCACTCAGGAATTGCAGTCCTTCTGGCCCAGACTGCCTTTCAAGTTCATTTAGGACCCCAGAGTGCTTTAGCTCACAGTGGTGGGGCTAGGCAGAACTCAGGTTTCGACCACTGAGTTGGATTATTTCTCTCTAGCCTGTGCTGGTCTAAATTCTCACTCCATAGGTGCAGCCTGCGTTCTGTCCCTTTGGGCTTTCTGCTCTAACAGGGAAGTACTGAGTTCCAATGCAAAGTCTCATAATCATTGTATTCTCCCTCCCCAAAGTGCACAGATTCTCTCTTTGTGCTCTGCTGCCACTACCAGGGAATGAGGGAGGGGTTGTGTAAGCCATTCAAGGCTGTCTTTCCTGTGCTCTTCAGCGCCCCATTCATTAATATAATGTTAATACCAAGTACTGTGATCAGTCACCTGATTTTTAGTCCTTTTGAAGGTGTTTTGTGGAAAGTTCTTCAATTCGGTGTTCCTGCAGGGTTGACAATCTTTGTAGGGTTCTATACTGCTATCTTGCTCCACCTTCTTCTCCAATCATCACCTTTTTGAAAAAATAAAATTAGAGGCTGGCTATTTACCAGCAGTGAAGTCTTTCATTTAAACAGGCTACACCATTTGCTCACAAATTACAAATAGAATTCAGGAATTTCAAAGATTAGCTACTGAGAGATGAGCAATCCCATGTTGAAAACAAGAAGGTAGAGAGCTTTTGGGAATGTGGCTTTATGACACATGACTATTAAATAGTTACCATTCATTGTCTTCTGTCTGTTGGCCATGGACTTTGTATATCATTCCATAAACTGTTTTACAACTCTGAAACTGTCTGTATTATTGATTCCATTCTATAGATGAAGAAACTAAAGTTCAAAAAATTAACTAACTTGATTCTGTTTTCAGAGCGATAACATGACATTTTAATGCAAATCCAATTTTGCTTTACTCCGAAAACTTTCTTTTTGTAGCCCAATATGCTCCCTCTTATATACTATAGCTAATAAAAAATAAAAACAAACTAAATGACTACATTTACAAAAATCAAGTATCAAAAATTAGAAACAAAAGTATGTTATAAATGCTCAGAGAGCCATTAATCAAATGCCGTTACCTGGGGCCTTCCCTTTTATGGGTTTACTCCACACATTGAAAAAGGGGATGCTAACTGGCAAGTCTTTTTTTAACTTTAGCATCTTAGTAATAAACTTGCTCTTAATTTTATAGTTTCTCCATATTGTAGTTAAAGATGTACATTACTTGATTTAGTGTAAAAAAAAGTTGGAGTCCCTGAATCAACATTTCTTACATGATGAAAAGCTTTAGCAGCGGAATTTATATGAATGAGTATATGCCCCATCTTTCCTTCTTTTGCATCTTGATTTATAACCTGAATTTATCTATGCATTTACTTCTTTTTGAGGATGTGAATGTTTTCTTTGAATAATAACTTTAAAGCAATAAATAATTAAGTATTTTGCATAACCGTTTCAAATGCTTATGATGACACTACCTATAAAATAAACTATAGCCCAAATGTATTGTGATCATATTGGAAACTTAGCCAGATTTAAAAACATTTTTGGAACATAAGGGATACTTTTAAAGAAATGGATGCAAAGTATTAAAAGTATTTTCTCAGCCTATTCAGAGATTTATTGTGACCTTGGTGAGGTGAATTTATTGGTAAATAATGGTACAGTGAATATACTGGAAGCATTCACTTCTTTTTGTTTTTTGTTTGCTTTCTTCCGTACTTTTGAAATTTTCACATAATTGATGATGAGTTGGGTTAGAAATACCAAATTATTTTGGATGCTATAACAGCAAAAAAAGAGAGAGATTTTAAAATAATGATAAGGTCTTTTGGCAAAGTTCAAGAGGGAAAGTGAAAAGAAATTATTAAGAGTTCGAATGCAGGATTTAAACTTTTGAAAACAAAGATGAAAAATAACCAGTAAATATGTTTTAAAATATGTTCATGTTAAAGGTATCTAATATACAATAACTTTTTTTCGTAGACCAAATTTAGTTATAAAAGTTTACCTTATTGATAATATAAAATTATTTCAATGTTCTCTCCATGGCAATCCTCAATGTATCATCAACAAAACTCAGCCATTGTGTTCTGATCCAAAGGAAACAGTCCATTATGGACATTTAATGCAAATCCATTAGAGACAGACAGAAAGCAAATTGTTGCTTAAAATCAGAAGTCTTTGTCTATAACCTGTGTTTTGAAATTGTATCACATTACATATTGCTGATATTAGAACACTGAAATTGATTAATGATTTTATTTTTCAATGCCATAAACACATGATGCTTGAGAACTCAAGTGGACATAAAGATGACTAAGATAACTCTATTCTTTCATAGATGAACATATCTTTAGACTTCGAAGGCTGAATGGTCCAAAAGCATATAGCTAAAGGTATTATCTGATATAATATGATTTTTTTCCGTAGGGCAAACTTAATTATAACACATTTAGTCATACAACTACTTGTTTTCTGTTTTGGCCTATTTAAAAAAAAATTCGATAGGTTTTTGGGGAACAGGTGATGTTTGGTTACATGAATATATTATTTAGTGATGATTTTTAATATGTTGGTGCACCCATCCCCTGAGAAGTATACACTGAACCCAATGTGTAGTATTTACCCCTCACCCTCACACCCTTTCCCCCAAGTGCCCAAAGTCCATTGTATCATTCTTGTGCCTTTGCATCCTCATAGCTTAGCTCCCACTTATGAGTGAGAAAATAGGATGTTTGATTTTCCATTCCTGAGTTATTGAACTTAGAATAATAGTTTCCAATTCTATCCAGGCTGCTGCAAATGCCAGTATTTCATTCATTTTTATGGCTGACTAGTATTCCATAGTATAAGTATACCATATTTTCTTTATCCCTACGTTGATGGGTGGGCATTTGGGCTGGTTCCATATTTTTGCAATTATGAATTGTGCTGCTATAAACATACCTTCGCAGGTATCTTTTTTGTATAACGCCTTCTTTTCCTATGGGTAGATACCCAGGAGTGGGATTGCTGTTTCAAACGGTAGATGTACTTTTAGTTCTATAAGGAATCCCCACACTGTTTTCCATAGTGGTTGTACTAGTTTGCACTCCCACCAACAATGTAAAAGTGTTCCCTTTTCACCACATCGATGCCAACATCTATTATTTACTGATTTTTTTATTATGGCCATTCTTGCAGGAGTGAGGTGGTATCACATTGTGATTTTGATTTGCATTTCTCTGATAATTTGTGATGCTGCATTTTTTTCGTATGTTTATTGGCCATTTGGAATATCTTCTTTTGAGAATTGTCTATGCCTGTCCTTAGCCCACTTTTTGATGGGATTGTTTTTTTTTTTTTCTTGCTGATTTGTTTAAGCTCCTTGTAGATTCTGGAAATTAGTCCTTTATCAGATGTATAAATTGTGAAGATTTTCACCCACTTGGTGGGTTGTCTGTTTACTGATTATTTCTTTTACTGTGCAGAATCTTTTTACTTTAATTAAGTTCCATCTATTTATCTTTGTTTTTATTGTGTTTGCTTTTTGATTCTTGGTCATGAAGTCTTTGTCTAAACCAATTTCTAGAAGGATTTTTCCAATGTTTTCTTCTAGAAATTTTATGGTTTCAGGTTTTAGATTTAAGTCTTTGATCCATCTTGAGGTGAGTTTTGTATAAAGGTAAGAAATGAAGATCCAGTTTCATTCTTCTACCTGTGGCTTGCCAGTTATCCCAGCACAATTTGTTGAATTGGGTATCTTTTTCCCGCTTTACATTTCTGTTTGCTTTGTCAAAGATCAGTTGGCTGTATTTGGCTTTATTTCTGGGTCCTCTATTTTGTTCCGTTGGTCTATGTGCCTATTTTTTATACCAGTACCATGCTGTTTTGGTGACTATGGCCTTGTAATTTGAAGTCTGGTAATGTGATGCCTCCGGAATTGTTCTTTTCGCTTAGTCTTGCTTTGGCTATGCAGGCTCTCTTTTGGTTCCATATGAATTTTAGGATTTTTTTTCTAGTTTTGTGAAGAATGATGGTGGTATTTTGTTAAGAATTGCATTGAATTTGTAGACTGCTTTTGGCAGTATGGCCAGTTTTACAATATTGATTGACTCCATCTGTGAGCATGGGATATGTTTCCATTTGTTTATATTGTCTATGATGTATTTCAGCAGTGTTTTGTAGTTTTCCTTGTAGAGGTTTTTCTCCTTCTTGGTTAAATATATTCCTGAGTATTTTTTTTTTTTTTGCAGCTATTATAAAGAGGTTGAGTTCCTGATTTGATTTTCAGCTTGGTCACTATTAGTGTATGGCAGAGCTACTGATTTGTGCACATTATTTTTGTATCCTGAAACTTTTCTTAATTCATTTACCAGTTCTAGGAGCTTTTTGCATGAGTCTTTAGGATTTTCTAGGTATAGGATCACATCATCACCAAACAGCAACAATCTGACTTCATCATTACCAATTGGATGTCGTTTATTTCTTTCTCTCGTTTGACTGCTCTGGCTAGGACTTCTAGTACTTGAAGAGAAGTGGTAAGAGTAAACATTCTTGTCTTGTTCCAGTTCTCAGGGGGAATGCTTTTAACTTTACCCTGTTGGCTGTGGGTTTGTCATAGATGGCTTTTATTACCTTAAGGTATGTCCCTTCTTTGGTGTTTTTGATGAGTGTTTTAATCATAAAGGGATGCTGGATTTTGTCCAAATGCTTTTACTGCATCTATTGAGATAATCATGTAATTTTTGTTTTTAATTCTGTTTATGTGGTGTACCACATTTATTGACTTGTGGATGTTAAACCATACCTGCATCCCTGGTACGAAATCTACTCGATCATGGTGGATTATCTTTTTGATATGCTGTCGAATTCTGTTAGACAGTATTTTCTTGAAGATTTTTTCATATATGTTCATCAGGGTCTGTAACACAGCCAAAGAAAAGAAATAACAAAGATCTGAGCAGAACTAAATTAAATTGAAACAAAAAACACACAATACAATAGATAAATGAAACAAAAAGCTAGTTCTTTAAAAAGATAAATAAAAATGATAGAACATTAGTGAGATTAACCAAAAAGAGAAGCAAGAAGATCCAAACAAGCTCAAATAGAAATGCAACAGGAGATATTACAACTGATACCACAGACACACAAAAGAGAATTCTAGGCTACTGTGAACAACTTTGTTCATAGTAAACTAGAAAACCAAGAGGAGATAGATACATTCCTGGAAATATACAACCCTCCTAGATCATATTCATAAGGGTCTGATGCATGTATGTTCATCCAGGTCTGTGTGTTGGTCTGTAATATTCTTTTTTTGTTATGTCCCCGTTTAGTTTTAGTATTAGAATGATACTGGCTTCATAGAATCACTTAGGGAGGATTCTCTCCTTCTCTGTCTTGTGGAGTAGTGTTAATAGGATTGGTACCAATTTTTACTTGAATGTCTGATATAATTCAGCCATGAATCTGTCTGGTCCTGGACTTTTTGTTGTTGTTGGCAACTTTTTAATGACCATGTCAGTCTCACTGCTTGTTATTGGTCTGTTCAGAGTTTATATATTTTTCCTTGCTTAATCTAGGAGGGTTGTATATTTCCAGGAATTTATCCATCTACTCTTGGTTTTCTACTTTATGCACATAAAGTTGTTCATAATAGCCTAGAATGCTCTTTTGTATGTCTGTGGTATCAGTTCTACTATCTCCTGTTTTATTTCTAATTGAGCTTTTTTGGATCTTCTTGCTTCTCTTTTTAGTTAATCTCACTAATGATCTATCATTTTTATTTATCTTTTTAAAGAATTAGCTTTTTGTTTCATTTATCTATTGTATTTTATGTTTTCTGTTTCAATTTCATTTAGTTCTGCTCTGATTTTCTTATTTATTTTCTTCTGCTGTGTTTGGGTGTGGTTTGTTCTTGTTTCTCTACTTCCTTGACATGTTACCTTAGATTGTCTATTTTTACCCTTTCAGACTTTTTGACGTAGGCATTTAATGCTATGAACTTTCCATTTGGCACCACTTTTGCTGTATCCCAGAGGTTTTGATAGGTCATGTCACTATTGTCATTCAGTTCAAAAAATTTTTTAATTTCTATTTTGATTTCATTGTTGTCTCAATGATCATTCAGAAGCAGGTTATTTAATTTCCATGTATTTGCATGGTTTTGAGGGTTCATTTTAGAGTTGATTTTCAATTTTATTCCAATGTGGTTTGAGAGAGTACTTGATATAATTTTGATTTTCTTAAATTTGTTGAGAATTGTATTGTGGCCTAACATATTGTCTATCTTGGAGAATGTCCCATGTGCTGATGAATAGAATGAATATTCTGCAGTTGTTGGGTAGAATGTTCTTTAAAGATCTGTTAAGTCCATTTGTTCTGGGATAGTTTAAGTCTATTGTTTCTTTGTTGACTTTCTGTCTTTGTGATCTGTCTAGTGTTGTCAGTGGAGTATTGAAGTTCCCCACTATTACTGTGTTGCTGTCTATCTCATTTCTTTGGTTTAGTAGTAACTGTTTTATATTTAATAAATTTGGGATCTGCAGTGTTAGGTGCATATATATTTAGAATTGTGATTTTTTTTTCTGTTGGACTAGTTCTTTTATCATTACATAAAGTCCCTCTGTCTTTTTTTAACTGCTGTTGCTTTAAAGTTCATCTTGTCTGATATGAGAATAGCTACTCCTGCTTGCCTTTGGTGTCCATTTGCATGAAATATCTGTTTCCACTTCTTTGTTTTAAGTATATTAGTCCTGTGTCAGGTGAGTCTCTTGAAGACAGCAGATACTTGGTTGGTGAGTTTTTATTCATTCTGCCATTCTGTATCTTTTAAGTGCAGCATTTCGGCCATTTATGTTCAATGTTAGTATTGAGATGTAAGGTACTATTATATTCATTATACTATCTTTTGCCTGAATACTTTGGTTTATTTCATTGTGTTATTGTTTTAGAGGTCATTTGAAATTTATGCTTTAAGGAGATTCTATTTTGTTGTATTTTGAGAATTTGTTTCAATATTTAGATCTCCTTTTAGACTGAAGCTTCCCAAGAAAGAAAGGGAGAAAAATGTCTTCCTGAGAAGCCTTAAAACAAATGATAGCTGTTTTCTATGAAGGCCTATCATTTAACCCTCAAGTATAAGTGATTTTCACATATCACTTCACTTAATCATCACAAGAAAATTATTATGTAAATGGTTCTCCATTTTGCTCATGGAGACAGCTCAGAGAGGCTAAATCTCTTAAGGTCACAATGCTAAGTGATACAGCTGTGATTAATAGGTTTGCTTGGTTTCAAACCTGGAGTGATTATCTTACTATGGCTTAATATAATTTTCACATATATGTTGGGTCTATTTTAGAAATAATTTTTCCTGGACTTGATCTTTACATTCTAAATAAACAAGGGTAAGAATCGGTAACTTATTTTACACAGAGAGAAAGAATGTAGATGTTTTTCAGTGTCTTCAAAGAGGTTACTACCTCCGATATCCGAAAATTGGGAAATTTGTCCTTGGTAAGCAACCTATCCCTCACCCTAATTTTTCTTGCTTCTTTATCTTTAAAAGTCTGTGCTCTTACAATCCAAACACTCTTGACATTTTTCCCAGTCTATGCATTCTCATCTTCAAAATTTTACAGAGATTATCTTTCTCTACCAAGTATCTGTACTCCTTTCATCTAGAAAGAGAATAATTATATTCTTACATTTGCTATACTAGGTCTTACAGTTTAGTCAATCCTCATCTCATACCTTAGAATATTTTATTTAAAAAAGAGAGCTTACTACTCAAGTCTAACACGGTGAATAAGGGCAGCCATATTTACTGGAATGCTGATGTGTGGGAGGGAGGAAATTGCTGTTTCTTTCCTATCTACTACATGAAGCTTTTTTTCTTTTTTTTCCTCTCTCTTTCTAGTGTAGCAGCCAATATGAGAAAGCAGTAGTCTGCAAAATGCTATCTCACCTCTGAAGGAATTCCAAACCAGATCTAAGATCTTTCTTTCTCTCTGTTTTTCTCTAATATATCATATGAAATCATCAAATTCCATACTCTCTGGATGATCTCTGGTGCACATATCTCTATTTAACTGTTATTCATCTTTCAGGACTGATCAAATACCGTGTCCTTCATGAAGTTTTTATGCCTTGGAATTTTACACTCTGATCTCTTCACTAAACTCTCTGGCATCCATCATTATCATCAGTTGCCTGTCCCTCCCTCCCTCTTTCTTTCTTTTTCTTTCTTTCTTTCTCTTTCTTTCTTTTTCTTTCTCTTTCTTTTCTTTTCTTTCTTTCTTTCTCTTCTTTCTTTTCTCTCTCTCTCCTTCTTTCTCTCTCCTTCCTTTCTTCCTCTCTTTCTTCTTTCTTTCTTTATCTTTCCTTCTTTCCCTTCCTTCCTTCCTTCCTTCCTTCTTTCCTTCCTTCTCTCCCTCCCTCTGTTTTTCTTCCTTTCTTCTGTCTTTATTTTCTTCTTTTCCCAAAGTAAACCATTTGACATATTCTCTCTTTTTTAATATATATCTTTCATTCCTTTTCTGTACTCTTTCAAATGAGAGTATTTTTGAATGAATGGACAAAGATTGTATTAGTTTGTGCTTGTGTTGCTATAAAAATACTTGAAGCTGGGTTATTTATAAAGAAAAGAGGTTTAATTGGCTCGTGGTTCTGCAGGGTATGCAGGAAGCATGGTGCCAGCATCTGCTTCTGGCCTCAGAGAACTTACAGTCATGGCAGAAGGTGAAGGGGAGCCAGCATGTCACATGGTGAGAGTGGGAGCAGGAGTGAGAAGGGGAGGTCCCAGGCTTTTAAGCAATTAGATTTTGCATGAACTAACTGAGTGAGAATTCACTTAACACCAAGTGGATGGGGCCAAACCATTCACGAGGGATCCACCCCCATAATCCAGTCACCTCCTACCGGGCCTCACCTCCAACATTGGGAATTAGCTTTTAACAGGAGATTCAGAAGGGAAAAACATTCAAACAATATTATCCCCCCTTTAAAATTTTCTCCTTTTAAAAACAAAGAAGCTGGCGAGGCGCAGTGGTTCACGCCTATCCCAGCACTTTGGGAGGCCCAGGCGGGGGGGATCACCTGACGTCCAGAGTTAGAGACCAGCCTGGCCAACACGGTGAAACCCCGTCTCCACCAAAACTACAAAAATTAGCCAGGCGTGGCGGCAAACGCCTGTAATCCAGCTACTCGGGAGGCTGAGGCAAGAGAATTGTTTGAACCCGGGAGACAGAGGTTGCAGTCAGCTGAGATTGCGCCATTGCACTCCAGCCTGGGCAACAAGAGCGACACTTCATCAAAAAAAAAAAAAAAAGCTGATAAATATTACTCAGTAGACCTAGTTGTATTTTAATCTCTTGCACTATCTCCTTAATGTTGGACAAATTCTCTATTACTCTGTCCCTTCGTTTCTTCATTTGCAAATGGGAGCTAGTAATAGTACCTACCTCATGCAGCTGTTTTGAGTGTTGAATGAACTAATATTTATAAAGCACTTAGAACCCCATCTAGTATACTGCAAGTGCTCCATAAATGTTGGATTTTCTTACCTCTTACTAGGTAGCTTTGTTAAATAACTCATATACGCATTTAAGTATTTCCTCTCTGCCTCACACATATGGCAATACTCAAAGGTTTATATTAATGGCCAACTTAGAATTTGAAGAAATTGTTTAAAATGTCTTATCTGGCTATAAATCTTCTAGCCTCAATTTATTCTGGTTCATTTTTGGTAGCTGTAACCTAGAATTTTTTTTTTTTTTAATTTAAAATCCCAATTCCACGGATTTTATGATTAGTCCTCTTTTAGGACCTATGTCACCTAGGCAAATGGTTACTTGATTTTGTATTTTCTAAATATTCCTGAAAATGTCAAATTAATTATTTGTAAAAAAATCTAAATATTGATATATACATTCATAAAGTATTAAGGTTTTTTTACTTAGGGCTTATGAAACAGATTTTATTATAAAAATTTTTTGAAAAGTAATTTACTGAGAATATTCTCATCTCTTTTTAATAGTTTGATTAACAGTTTTATGGACCTATGTCACTTCTTAATTCTAAATAATTAGCATTGAACGA
This sequence comes from Nomascus leucogenys, assembly GCF_006542625.1. Taxonomy (NCBI): domain Eukaryota; kingdom Metazoa; phylum Chordata; class Mammalia; order Primates; family Hylobatidae; genus Nomascus; species Nomascus leucogenys. The sequence continues at coordinate 18,336,326 of NC_044386.1, read as the reverse complement.
TTCTACATTTAATCTTCAAAATAGTCTTGAATAGTTTCTCTTTTCTCACATTTCCACTTTACTTACTTCTGAGTTTTTATTTCCATGTCTGGGCAGAAAGCCAAAGGTGGTTAGGCAGAACTATTTAGTTCTACTTGAGTCAAAATTCAATTGCAACTTCATGAATAAGACTCTTTGGATCCAAGCATCGCCCACAATCTAGCCCTTAGGATGTTGATTTCCCTAGAGAGCTAGATAGCTTAGGAAACTCGGAAGCAAGTAACATGAGTCTAAAGATGCGTGCCTAGCATTATGCTCACCATTTTTCTAATATATAAACATAATTTAAAACTATATAAAATGTTTAACTCTAAAAATATTAAACCACTGATATTAGCACTTATGTTAGAAAGCCCAGTGTGAAGTGGCTAAAAAAGAGGAGATTGCTCTGGCAAAAACACTACATATTTTCAGAAAACAAAACAAAACAAAACCTATTTTCTTCCAGACTGAGCATTCTAAGGTGATCAGATTTCTAAAATGAGACATGCTCTGCCATATTTCATAGGGATCTACAGCAATATAATCTGAGCTTTTCTGATAGCTGCTGCAGGCAACTTTGAAGCTGAATAATAAGTTCCAAATTTGAATCCTCCAAATTAGAGATACAGAAGCTGATTTTCTTACAGTAACCAAAAATGGACAATTTCTTAAAGACAGGTTAATATTAGATAATAAAATAGCCAGAAAGCCTACTGATAACATTTTAAAGGATGCTGTCCTTTCCACATGACAAGACATCTGTCATTTCCTAACCAGTTCAGCCCTTATCCTCAGCATTTTTCCTCTGGAAAAGGGATATTATAAGACGGGTGTTTTTTGTTTTTTTTCTAGTATAGACTCAACTTGAGTAAAGTATAATGGTTTTATGTAGTGTGGCTTTATGCTTTGGGAAGCCCAATGACATACAGATTTCCCACTATTCTGTAGCATCTGGTTTTTGTGTCTCAGAATAAGATTTACTTTAGAGTTGTACCTTTTCTTGTTTAAATTTCTTTTTTATGTTAAACTTTTTTCAATTAACATATACTTATTATTAGAAGATTTAATGTACAATGGTTAGCTCCTTGTTTTGATCACACTGTTCCAAGTGATACAATCTGTCTCTTTTTATGTGTTTTTTACTGATAAGTTAGATTTCTTGGCATGCTCCTTGCTCTGTAGTTTCATTCTCCATGCTGCTATTAATGTCTTCTGCCATGTGTGCTCATGCCTATCCACAGGAGGTTAGAAGATTTCACACCTTAGCAATATGCTCTGCATACTCCTCTAACACCTTATGCCTATGAGAGGCATGGGGTTGGTTGTACTGCAATTCCACTTACACTCTGTTCTAGAAAGTATGATGAATTTTGTAATATTTACATAACCACACCTAGCCTATATTTCTACCCAGCTTTTCATCTTTTCCTCATACTAAAATGGAAGAAGCATCCCTGTTACTTTCAATGGGAAATTTCTGCATCTGTTTCCTAGAATCCAATTCTTTTCACCTTCTCATGAGTTTTACCGTTTTTGATAGTCCCCTTTTTCAAAAGCATAATTTCTTTCAGCAAAGACAATGCTTCTTGTTTCCCATATAAAAGAAAATAATTTGTTGAACCCACTTTTCTGATGACATAAAATGCTTTTGTTTCTGCTGTTCATTCAGGAAAAGATATCAACAATTGTCTTGACTCCTGGTTTTTGTATCTTCCCATTCAATATACTCTTGAAGCCACTGTAATAAATCACCAATCCTTTGATATTTTTTCTGATGTTATTCTTGACAAGTCAACTATTAATAATACTGTCCATCTTGCCAAATCCAATTAACCCTCACTAACCTCAATCAGTCTCCTAACGGAATTCACCCCAGTTGTTAGCTCCTTCCTTCCTGGTAAGCCATTTCTTGGCTGCATGCCACTCCCCTTCCCAGTTTTGCCTCTCTCCTTTGGCTGTCACCATCTCTGAACAGATACTGGCCTGCTCTGTACTCAATAGGTTGTGTACTTTAGTGCTCAATCTTTTATTTCTTTTCTCTTACAATTCTATTCCAGTTGAGATTATACCATTCCCATTACCTTACCTTTATGGTGCTATATCATCTCAAAGTTATATTTCCTGTTTAGAAAGGACAATTGAATTCCATACCCATATTTGACTTTTGCTTTTTATTCCACATGGGTATCTAATGGGCATTTAAGGCATAATCATTCATTTTTCCCAAACTGCCTTTCCCTAGCTCTTTTTATCCACCTCAGTAAAGGGGCCTATCAATTAAATAGTAGGTCAAACACACATGTGCAAATGGAGTCACCCGTGATTTAATTGGCTTTACTAATGCCACTGCAACAAAAAGTCTATAAATTGCATTTCATATATAACAGTAGGTTGTACACTTTTTTCCATTATCTTCTATCTTTCCATCTTTGTCCAAGTTGACAATTTTTTTTATAAATTGTTTTCAACTTTCTACAATCTATGATAAAAAGTAGCCACCGTTTTTGTTTTTCGGAACATTAATACATCTGTTTTTATTTTCTTGAATTCGAAATTCTTCCCATTGCTTTCACAAAAGAGTAAAAAACTCTACCTTGTCCTACCTTGTCCTAACTCTTGGACATTCATGTCATTCAGTCTCCATAGCCACATTGACATAGATTTGTTTTCTAACCAATTCAAACTGTTTCTTTAATTTGGATCTTTGCATCTTGGTTTTCTCTGTTTCATATATTCTTCCCTAGCACTTTTCACATAATTAGTCAGTCCATTTCATCTTTCAGGTCTAGATAAAATATTACTTAAGCTTAGATTTAAGAAGAGAAAAAAGCGTTAGAGGCTTTAGGAGAGAAGAGAATATTTCTCTCCTTAAATAGTTGAAGAAATAGTCTGAAGCTTTTCTAGAACATATGATAATTGTTTTATAGTATATATTCAGAGACATGTTAATCGGCTATTGCTAAATAACACATAACTCCAAAACTCAGGGGTCTTAAAAAAAGCTATGTCTAACTACACTGTATGTGTCGGTGGGTTAGCTGAGGGCTAGCTGAATTAGGCTAGCTTTTGATGCCAGCTCTGTTTATCTCTGGGGCACTCAATCATGCATCTGCACATTTACTAGGTTGATCTAAGCTAGGTTGGGAACCTTAACTGGGACAACTTTGCACCGTGTGTTTCCCTTCCTCCTGCTAGGACAAGTTAATTAGCCCAAACATGCTTTTCTTGTGGCAGTGACATAGCATACAAGGAAACATACAAAGTCTCATGAAACCTAGGCCCAGAAAGAAGACAGACACCATCACTTTCAGCTCAGTTGGTTACAAAAGTAAGCTGAAATCTATCCCAGTATAAGAGAATCCTACAAAATTACATGAATTGAAGAGGGAAAATAATTTGTGGGCTATAATTCAACCTATCTTTATTTATTTTTTTATCTCATTCTTTGACTAAACAAGGGTTTAGTTGAACTGATGGAGGTACAATGTTAATAAATGTAAATGTTTTGTTTTTCATTTTATATTTATCTTTACACCTTAGCAACAATGAAATTTCAAGATAGATTCATCTCTGACTTCAAGGATCCTAATTTTTATATTGGATAATAGCAACAAGAAGTCTTATTATAGGTTTAATTTTTTTTTCATTAAATGTATTATAGGCTTCCAAGCGGTGAGTTCTTTTGGTCTCTCCATTATTAATCACCGTTTGTACTATCTACTTTTATTCATGGAATTTGGTAAGACCTTACAAAATTATTCTTTGAATTAGTAATTGAACTTAGAATTAAAGACTGACAGATAAGAATAATTGATATAAATTCTATTAAAATATAAAGTTGCCAAGTAATCAAATATAGAATTTAAAAATATATTTGAATATTTTAATGTATTTAGATATAATACTTCCCTTGGTTCAGTTGTATTCTTAATTATAACATCAAGTAAAAACTTCTCTTTTTTTCTCTAGATACTTCATCAACTACAATGTTGAAGATGACAGATTTTTCAACATCGATGCCAATACTGGAACCATTAAGACTACAAAGGTTCTTGACAGAGAAGAAACTCCATGGTACAACATCACAGTCACTGCTTCAGAAATTGGTAAACTACTTTATGTCTCATAGTAAAAGATGTCACTTGTACAAGAAGACATACTGAAATTTCCTAAAGAGCAGGGCTCTCATAATCTTTATTTTTGATATCAGGATCTAGGAGAGTAAGTGGAGTGTATTAGCTATAATTTCTCATTATCAGATAGCATGAATAAGTCTTATGCCTTCCTCCTTACTGTAATTCTGGCATGGTGATAGAAAAGTGGCATCACAGAACACTTATGCCTCATCCTTGAGTCAAGGGCATTTGGTTCTCCTTCTAATTGGGAGACTTGCTTTTTCATTTGCTTTTGCCTTACTTACACTATAAGTCATTGACAGAACTTACAGTAAAAGAATAATTCTTGGAATTTCAACAGCCGGGTCTAGGCTCTCTTCAAGTAAAGTACATGATCTACAGCTGAGGATGACTCTTGTTCTACCTTCACCCAGAATATTCCATTGTGATAAACACCTAGGCTCAGGAAACAACGTACAAAAATACATATCCGTAATACTTCTGGAATCATAAAGGTAGATATGACTATGTTAAATGAAAATAGAATATAACTCTAAGAAAATGAATCCATCTTCATAACAATAAAGTTTTAACATATTTGTAAGCAGACCAAAAGTGCCAATTATCCTCACTTTAAAAGTGTAAGAAGAGGTTATACATACGTTTAGGAAATGTTTTGATGTGTTCATGAAAAAACCAAGAATATATTAGAGATTAAGAATACTTCACATTTGAAAATAGTGCCATGTAAAGTAAAATCACGTTCTGTTTTTCTTTCAGAGGGTCTAAAACATTAAAAATTTTAACAGCTTCATTGATATAAAATTCACACAGCATAAAAGGAACCCTTTTAAAGTGTATAATTCAATGGTTTCTAGAATATTCACAGAGTTGTACATCCATTACCACAACCAATTTCAGAACATTTTTATTACTACAAAAAAAAAAATTCTGCGTTACTTAGTCATAATCCCCCACACTCTTTCACTTTAATTCAGGAAGCCATTAATCGACTTTCTGTCTCTATAAATTTGCCTGCTATTGCTTTATTATATAAAAGAATCATATAATAGGTAGTCCTTTGTGACAGGTTTGTATCATTGAGCATGATGTGTTAAATGTTTATGCATATTACAGTATGTGTCATGGGTACTTCATTTTTTTTATTGCCAGAATTATTCTATTGTATTGATATACCACATATTTATCCATTCTTTACTTGACAAACATTCATCTGGTTTCCATTTTTTTCCTACTATGAATAATATTGCTATAGGCATTGGTGTAAAAGTAGTTGTGGAAATGTTTCCATTTCTCTTGAGTATATGCCTAGGAGTGAAATTGCTGGTAACTCATATGGTAACTCTATGTGTAGCCACTTGATGAACTAGCAAATTGTTTTCCAATGTGGATGCACTGTTTTACATTTCCGACAGCAACAGGGTTTCCAATTTCTTCATATTTCCACCAACATTTGTTACTATATGTCTTTTTATTATAGCCATTCTAGTGGGTATGAGGTGGTATTGCACTGTAGTTTATGCATGCTTCTATTGCCCTTAGTTATGTAGCAGTCATGAGGCTACTTCAGTGTTTTTGATTCTACTTGGCTTTTGGTGTCTGCAAGATTAGCTCAAGTGGCTTCCATTTGGATTAGTTTTTCAACATGATATCTCTGTAAAAGTAACCTTTCACTAATTACTTTTAAAGGGGTTCTGTAAAGAATCCATGAGTGAGTGCAATTGTAATCATTTCTGGTTATTTTCATCTTCAAAATAGCCAGACGTTAGCAATTGTGAATCCTTAGTAACGTAAGAACAAATTAAATGGTGGTTAAATAATAAGGACTCATTAAAAATTAGTTAAGAAATAAAGGGATGAATGGAAAAATATATCCAAGAAAAAAATTATGAGGGTTAATATGGTTTGGTTGTCCTCACCCATATCTCATTTTGAATTGTAGCTCGCATAATTCCCACGTGTCGTCAGAGGGACCCAATGGGAGGTAATTGAATCATGGGGCGGGTCTTTCCCATGCTGTTCTCATGATAGTGAATAAGTCTCAGGAGATCTGATGGTTTTATAAAGGGGAGTTCCCCTGCACAGGCTCTCTCTTGCCTGCCACCATGTAGTATGTGACTTTGCTTCTCCTTTGCCTTCTTTCATGATTGTGAGGCCTTCCCAGCCATGTGAAACTAAGTCCATTAAACCTTTTTCCTTTATAAATTACCCAGTCTCAGGTATGTCTTTATCAGCAGTGTCAGAACAGATTAATACAGTAAATTGATACCAGTAGAGTGGGGTAGTGCTGTAAAGATACTTGAAAATGTGGAAGTGACTTTGGAATCGGGTAACGGTCAGAGGTTGAAACATGGAGGGCTCAGAAGAAGATAAAAAAATGTGGGAAAGTTTGGAACATCCTAGAGACTTGGAGTGCTCGGAAGACAGGAAGATGTGGGAAAGTTTTGAACCTCCTAGAAACTTGTTGAATGGCTTTGACCAAAATGCTTATATTGATATAAACAATAAAGTCCAGGCTGATGTGATCTCAGATGGAGATGAGGAACTTTTTGGGAACTGGAGCAAAGGTGACTCTTATTGTACCTTAGCAGAGACTAGCAGCTTTTTGCCCCTGCCCTAGAGAACTTTGAACTGGAGAGAGATGATTTGGGGTATCTGATGGAAGAAATCTCTAAGCGACAAAGAGTTCAAGAGGAAGCAGAGCATAAAAGTTTGGAAAATTTACAGCTTGATGATGAGATAGAAAAAGAAAAACCCATTAACTGGGAAGAAATTCTGGCCTGCTGCAGAAATTTGCATAAGTAACAAGGAGCCAAACGTTAAACACCAAGACAATGGGGAAAATGCCTCCAGGGCATGTCAGAGACCTTCACAGCTGACCCTCCCATCACAGACCCAGAGACCTAGGAGGGAAAAATTGTTGTGTGGGCTGGGCCCAGGGCCCCCTGCTGTGTGCAGCCTAGGTACTTGGTGCCCTGCATCCCAGTCGCACCAGCTGTGGCAAAAAAGAGCCAAGGTATAGCTTGGGCAGTGGCTTCCTAGGGTGCAAGCCCTAAGCCTTGGCAACTTCCACATGATGTTGAGCCTGAGGGTAGATAGAAGTCAAGAATTGAGGTTTGGGAACCTCCTCCTAGATTTCAGAGAATGTATGGAAACCCCTGGACACCCAGACAGAAGTTTGCTCCTGGGGTGCGTCCTCATGGGGGACCTGTAAGGCAGTACAGAAGGGAAATGTGGGGTGCAAGCCCCCACACAGAGTTTCCACTGGGGCGCTGCCTAGTGGAGCTGTGAGAAGAGGGCCAACGTCCTCCAGACCCCAGAATGGTAGATCCACTGACAGGTTGCACTGCGCACCTTAAAAAGCCACAGACACTCAACGCCAGCCCTGAAAGCAACTGGGAGGGGTCTTGTACCCTGCAAAGCCACGGGGTGGACCAGCCTAAAGCATGACCTGGATGTGAGACATGGAGTCAAAGTAGATCATTTTGGAACTTTAAGATTTGACTGCCCTGCTGGACTTCAGACTTGCATGGGGCCTGTAGCCTCTTCGTTTTGGCCAATTTTTCCCATTTGGAATGGCCATATTTACTTACTTAATTCCTGGACCCCTATTGTGTCTAGGAAGTAACTAATTTGCTTTTGATTTTCCAGGCTCATAAGCAGAAGGGACTTGCGTTGTCTCAGATGAGACTTTGGACTGTGAAGTTTTGAGTTAATGCTGAAATGAGTTAAGGCTTTGGAGGACTGTTGGGAAGACATGATTGGTTTTGAAATGTGATGACATGAGTTGTGGGAGGGGCCAGGAGTGGAATAATATGGTTTGGCTGTGTCACCACACAAATGTCATCTTGAATTGTAGCTCCCATAATTTCCACATGTTGTGGGAGGGAGCTGGTGGGAGGTAATTGAATCATGGAGATTTTCCAGGCTGTTCTCGTCACAGTGAACAAGTCTCATGAAATCTGATAGTTTTATAAAGGGGAGTTCTGCACAGGCTTTCTCTTGCCTGCTGCCACCTAAGATGTGACTTTGCTTCTCCTTTGCCTTCTGCCATGACTGTGAGGCCTCCCCAGCCTCAGATATGTCTTTATTAGCAGTGTGAGAACAGACTAATACAAAGGCGTTGACCTAATTCTTCAGAAAAGAGAATCAGCTCCAGAAGCATTTCAGTCAGAAGCCATGCTTTAGATTAATTTTTATTCACTACCTCACTCCAAATAATATTTGAATTAAGTAGGATGTAATTTATGAATATATGAGTTCATGTATTCATGAAAATTATGTTATAAGCAATCATCACCAAAATAAATGCCTGTTTTTACTAAGTAACATCCTAATTATATATTTACTTGGTAAAATATAGATATATTTGTATTATGTGCAATACTTTATATGGGGTTTGAGTTAATCTATATCTACTAAGTAAAGCAGTACAGTAAATTGTAATTTTCTGAGTTTTTAGGTGGTACTAAAACAACCTTGGAGAACACCTTAATGAGCATTACTAAAATATAATTTAATTCTAATCATAAACAGGTGTATAGAAAGAAAGAGCACTAGTAAAGATTTTATAGCCATGTTGGGAGACTGTATTTAGAAATGAAATGCATGCACTGATTGCTAGGCTTAATTGCCTGTTAATGTCATTGGGAACATTGCCATGTACAATTGTTTGTCAACGTTAACCTCAACATCAGCCACGCTACCCAAGTATTTTCTTTTTCTTTTTTTTTTTTTTTTTTGAGTCTCGCTCTGTCACCCAGGCTGGAGTGCAGTGGCGCAATCTCGGCTCACTGCAAGCTCCGCCTCCCAGGTTCACGCCATTCTCCTGCCTCAGCCTCTCCCAGTAGCTGGGACTACAGGCGCCCACCACCACGCCCAGCTAATTTTTTGTATTTTTTTTAGTAGAGACAGGGTTTCACCGTGGTCTCAATCTCCTGACCTCATGATCCGCCCGCCTCGGCCTCCCAAAGTGCTGGGGTTACAAGCGTGAACCACCGCACCCGGCTACCCAAGTATTTTCTGATATATTCTGTTTTGGAAGGGTAGCTGATACTTTTTCAAATCGTATTTTTAAAAATCTTCTTAATGTACAGTTTCTGAAGAGCCAGTTGTTTTGTGAAGTGACATTTAGTAGTGAATGTTTGTAAGTACTTTTTTAAGGCTACCTAGGGATTTATGCCAGCAAGAGAAAGGTGCCTCCTCTGGGCAGGTGAGGCATTGCAGTAGAATTTAGGAATGAATGAGGGCAAGGTAGAAACAGTGCTCCTTCCTTGTTGTGAGTAGGCCTTGTTTCAGGGTCATACAAGCTATCAATATAAATATTCCAGTTCCTAAATCTGTGCTTATTCTAATATGGCCCTCTAGGGAAGCTGATGTTTGGTGAGCCCAATCATTGATCAGGTTATTTTAGCTCACTAATGTTTATTTTGTTATTTATTTTTGAAATTTATATTGTGAAGTAAACTAACTTTTACAAATGTAAGATGACATTATGAGTATGATAAATTCAAGATACTGTCTATGGTCAGGGACCTAGAAAGTGTTGTATTCTCATCATATATCACAGTTTTGGGAAAAAGTACTTTCTAAGTAAAGACCTACAGAACATTTCTGCAGTGGGTAACAACATCTTCCCTCTATGCAATCTATAATACAGCTATTTGGTAATTCGAATTAGTTTTCTGTTGTTGTGTAACAGATAATAATATGATTTCTGTAGGTCAGAAGTCCAGGTGGGCTCAACTGGGTTCTCTACTTAAGGCCTCAAAAGGCTGAGATCATGTGCCAGCTGGGATGAGCTCTTCTCCAATGGCTATGAGATTCTTACTGGATAATAAACTTTCCTTCAAATTTACGTGCTATCACTCAATTTTCCCTTTATGCATCCCTGGTATAATGCATATTATGCATATTTTCATTCCAACTCTTCGTTGGGAACTACAAATAAGGCATCAGTGACTGCCTAATAACCAAAACCTATCTGTACTTTTTACCTTTTATCTTTCCCTCATTTCTTTGTGGCATTTGACTATGTTCATCATTCTTTTACTTCTTAAAATTTTCTATATTTTAGCTACCATTCCAGTATGTTGGTATTGGGTACTTTATAATCTTTATCCTGAAGTATCTTTCAATTAACTCATGCAGAATATATTAATAAATGATACTTGCTAGTCAGTGTGGTATTTTAGACACTAGGGATATTGAGAATATTATTTTGCCTTTGAGGCATTTGAGTGTTATTCATAAGACAAGGTAAGTAGATAATTGCATTATGGAAAATTACAGCATAAAGAGGATTTTTTAGGGATAAGAGAGATTTTTTAGGGGCTACGAAACTGGTAGTTTAATCACTCTAAGAGGATCAGCGAAGGTTTCATAGAGAAGATAATGCATGGATTCAGTCTTGAGGTGAGGGATGAGTAAAGGTTGCCCTGCATATTCTCTTCTGATTCCAAATGTGTCTGAATTTGTGTATTAGGATTCTCCGGAGAAACAGAGCGATAGGGAGGATGCGCGGGTGTGTGTGTGTAATGTGTACGTGCACATACACACACTTATATATGTGCATATATTGAGATATGGAAATAGATTGATAAATAGAGAAAGAGAGAGGGGGAACAGATAGATTTATTATAAAAAATTGGCTCACATGATTATGGAAGCTGTCACATCCCAAATCTGTAGATTCTGTATCCCACTTTGAGTCTGAAGGCAGGCAGACTGCTATAGAACCAGAAAAAGCTCAATCAAAGCTGTGAAGCAGAATTCTCTGTCATTGGGGGGTAATTACTTTGGTTCTAGTCAGGCCTTCAACTGATTGAATGAGGCCCACTAACAATGTGAAAGACAGTCTGCTTTACTCAGTCTCCTGATGCAAATGCTAATCTCATCCAAAAACACCTAGAATAATGTGTAACTATACATATCTGAGCACTCCATGGCTCAGCCAATTGACACATAAAATTAACCATCACAGTACCATATACTGTATCATTTGCACCGTTATCTGAGTTATCTTTCATAATATCTGGATCTCAAACCTGACTACACATTATATTTTTGAATCACCTCGAGTGCCATACCCACTGCTCATCTGAGATTCTGAGATTCATTTTTTCCTGGAGAGGGTCTTCAGCATTTTACATTCCAAACCAGTAGCTCTCAAAGTGTGTTCCATGGGAACTAATAAAGCAGATCCTCAGGCCTCGGCCCAGATCTAGTGAATCAGACACTCTGTGGTTGAGGGCCAGCAACCCTAGTTCTACCAGGCCTTCCATGTGTTTCTCATTCATGCTAAAGTTGAAGGACCATTTCCCTATGTGAATCTAATGTAAAGTTAAGGTTAAGAAACATTGTTCCTAGCCACAATTTGATTTAAATCATAGCTCCATTTAGTTCCAATCCTATGACAAACACATGCACAGAGGTACATACACATTTCCTGATTGTCTAAGAAATAAACTCCACGTGTATCGATTTCCTTAACAAGACTCAGCCCTCTCTGTTTTCAGCTTAATCCTCTGAAAAATGTATGTTATGCTTTTAGTCATACTCCCCAAACAGGCCAGGTTTTTTCAATAATTTCATAATCCTTTCATCTTTCAGTGATCTGTTTTCATTTTACTCTGCTTTCCAAAGTTATTTACCGGTAAGAACTGTTTCAAATGTCACAACTGTAAAAGTTTATCAACAGCTTAGACAAACGTACAGTTTCTTTTCTTCCACAGTTAAATGTTGTGCATGCATTAAGTATAACACTTATCACATTTCGTTGTAGTATTTTTCCACCTCTATGGGCTTGTAACCATGTCAAGTTTAGAAATCTGGTCTAACTTACCTTTGTTCATCATAGTATTGTCAAATACTTAATGAATGTCTTGGTGTATAGAACGTGGTTAGTAAATTTTGTTAAATACATAAATATATTTTGCTCCTAATTTCTCCACCCATCATACCAGCTCAACAACTTCATGATTCACTACACAATTTATTCTTCATTTAATGCACATATCCTATTTAACCTTGTTCTGTGCACTAAATGTAAAAATTTCTTTGACCTGATCAATTCACCAAAAGGAAACTCTAATCATTCATTGCTTGTATAATAGATAAATTTCCAAAAGAGCCAAAGTTTGGGAGATGATACTTTATTGAAACTTTCAATGTGTCTGAAAGCTTCTGCTATTTCCGGAATTTACAAATGAAACAACAAAAATTGCATATTGTATGCATTGCTTCAGCTCTCTTTTTCACTTTTTCTTTATAAAGATTATATACATAAGAGGCCACAAACCAATGTTTGTGTTTTCTTTATTCATTGAGTCTTTTTAGTTATTTTTTCTCAACTCTCATGCAAACATATCCAAAGACTAGAATCCACAAATTTCAAATGTAATGCAACTGTTAATGTCAGATCATAGAAATGAAATTTAGTGTTTGTGAGTGTATTCCTTGTTGCCCTTTAATATGAAATTATTTTTGGTTAGCAGCTGCATCTTACAATACAAAAACCCATTACCTCAGAGTGAGTATTTTTAAGTCCCTGTAGCTTATAAACATTATTTTGTTATTATCAATATGCTTATTTTGATGTATGCAATTTGTCTTCCATGAATGTGTTTGTATTACCAGTTTCCCTTAGCACACAAAGAGATCCTAATTGGCACTTTTTCTTAGCTCACGAAGGGAATAGCACAGAAAGAAATCAGTATTGCCTTAACCAATGATCAAAAGTAATCAAACAAAATGCTTTTCAGAAATGTGTATACATAGATGTATCAATCCATTGCCATATAACAGATTACTTCATAATGTAGCAACAGAAAGCATCAATAAACAATAGTGTGTTACCCAGTTTCTTTGGGTCAGTAATAAGGGAACAGCTTACATGGGTGATTTAGTTTCAGAGGAATTCAAGAGGTTGTCACCCAGATTTTGATTAGGGCTGTAATTATTTCAAAATGTGACTGGGCCCCGGGGAGACGCTTCCAACATGTCTCACTTACATAGCTAGCAAGTTGGTGCTGGTTTTTGGCAAAGAACTCAGTTTTTCACATCATGGACTCCTTCATAGGACTGCTGAGTGTCTTGATTGTCATGGCAGCTGGCCAACTCAGAGTGAGTTATCCAAGAATAAGTGACCTGAAGGTAACCATCTTCTTTATGACCTAGCCTCAGAAATTACACATTGTTACTTCTGCAATATTGTATTTAATATTATTAAATATGGAAAACCTTGTTAAATATGGAAAGCCATTATACGAGGATATGAATACCAGGCTGGAATAATCGGTGTCATCTTGGAGGTGGCTGCCAGAATTTGTTTGAATGTTTTCACTTATATGTAAAAAAGCACGCAAGTAAAAATAATTGAATTTGTTCTCAAATTTAAAAGAGATTTATTGGCTCATGTATCTATAAAGTTCATAGGCAAATTAAGCTATGAGTTTGCTTTGATCAGGTCTCTGTCTCCAATTCTCCCTGATTTTTCATTTTCTGAATTTTTTAACGTCACCTTTTTCCTTCGTGTTGCTATATTATAGTAACAGGTAACAAATTGTGTGTTAACTTGTAACATGGTAATAAGATGAGTGACGCTAAAGTTGGGTTCATGCATTCTTATTCACAACCTGGGGAGATAAATTGTCATTTTACATAGCCATTAAAAATGTTGCTGCTTTCAATTTTTTTTTTATGTATTAATCTCCTTTCACTGCCTTAAAAAATGTATTTAATACATGAAATTTGTCCATAAGTGGATGAATTATTGTGGCAAAATGAAAGGCATGTGGACACTGACTCAGGACCATCAGGCCTATGTTTTTCTTATTACTCGTGGTTAACTCCTTTCATGCCTTTTAGGTTCTACACAATAAGGAGCAATTTGGTGAGACAATCACAGTATCTACCACATTTTCTTAATGTGCCAATACATTTGATGATTTATTAATTGCAATATCCCGGTGTTAGTATCATATTGTAAGACAATTAGAACAAGTTTCTTTATTCAAAAGAAACTTTAAACCACTCAAATAATTTTCTACAGCATTGCTAGATATTTATTTTATAGGTGTCCTTTCATTAAATTTCTAATACCTCTTCCAATTTCCTTACATGTATTGTATCAGATAACAGTTTCTCCAAAAACTTACAAAATAAGAACAATCAGAAAGGGGTTTCCATATTCCTGTGCCAACCCATCTATCACCCTAGCTAGTGGATGTTGTTATCTATAAATATGGCTTTCTTCAGGTTCGTGAAATGCACTGTCCATGCCAAGTCTCTGGCCACTCCTTCACAGGACCTTATACTGTTCTTATTTGTTTGCTGTGAGACAATGCTCTTTGCATTTTATCCTGTTTCCTGAATTCTTACTTTTTCACTGTCTAAAGCATGCTCTTGTCCTCAAAAACATTCTTCATTTTCTATCTGAAAATAAAATTAATTCATGCAAAGCAAACAAAACCTGGAAACATCTGTTGATCTAATATTCTCCTCCAAATACATCTCTATTATCTCATTCTTTTGACTGAAAAACTCCTTGAAATAATTTACTCTGTTCACAGTTTGTACTCTCTTTTCTTCCATGCTGTTTTAAATCCATTCTAACAAGACTCTTGACTTCGCTACTTCAGCACAATCATTCTCAACCTCCATGTCACAGAATCCAAAGCCTAATCCTCATTCCTCTACTCAACAAAGCATCAACATTTGATACGATTAGCAGCTCTTTCAAGAAAAAGATTCTTTCTTTGGCTTATGGACATAATATCCTTTTGATTAACTCCATCCTTCATTGGCTCTTCTTTCTGCATGCTGTTTAGTTCCTCTTCACTTCCCTATGTATTGAATTGTGAGACACCAAGTTTTTTTTTTTTTTTTTATACTTTAGGTTTCAGGGTACATGTGCACAATGTGCAGGTTTGTTACATATGTATCCATGTGCCATGTTGTTTTGCTGCACCCATTAACTCGTCATTTAGCATTAGGTATATCTCCTAGTGCTCTCCCTCCCCCCTCCCCCCACCCCACAACAGTCCCCGGAGTGTGATGTTCCCCTTCCTGTGTCCATGAGTTCTCATTGTTCAATTCCCACCTATGAGTGAGAACATGCGGTGTTTGGTTTTTTGTCCTTGCGATAGTTTACTGAGAATGATGTTTTCCAGTTTCATCCATGTCCCTACAAAGGACATGAACTCATCATTTTTTGAGACACCAAGTTTTATACTTCAAATGTATCTTGAGTTGTTGCCAAGGTGATTTCATTTAGTCTCATGGATTTGATAGCTCTCAAATTTTAATCTGCAGCTGCAGTGTTATTTTTCCCCTGAATTCCATATTAGCCACTTTAATATCTCCTCCTGGAGGTCTCAAACTCGACATGCTGCAAGTAAATCTCTGTAAAATCTGATTTCTCCCTCAATCTTCTTCAGATGCCTTATCTATCTTTGGAATGATGACTATAGTCCAGATTGCTTATATAAACCATGCAGTCATTTGTCTCTTCTCTCTCATATTCCACATCCAATCCGTTGGAAACTTTTGTCAGCTATACCTTTAAAAACTATTTATAAGTCAACCATTTCTTATCATTTGTCTCACTTCCACCACACTTCGAACAACTTTCACCCCTTACCTGGGGTATTTTAAGAGTTTTCTTTGGGTCCTAACCTTAGCTTCCTTTGGGCTTTGGGTCTTAATCTTAGCCTTCTTGTTATTCACCCAGCTGTCATGATGTGCCTTTTAAATCATAAGTGGTACTACATACTACTAAGTCAAATCAAATACTCCCAAATAAACGAAAATATGACACTCATAATAAATGAACCAAGATACAAACCCAGGCACTCACACATATACAAATATCTTGTCGAAAGTTAAAGATAAGGAATGTCTTCTGTTTTTACCTTAGTTCTGGGTAGAGGAAATGAAAATATAAAAATGTTAATCATCAGAAATTATGTATAAGGTGCTTCTTAACTATTGCTTCAGATCATCTTGGTGTCAACAACCCAGTGACAAACATAAATGAGGAATATTTTCAATAATTTATAATATTTAGTATTTCAATAGAAGCAATACATTGATAAAGTTTATGTGGTTACTAAAAGTTCATTGAAAAGAAATTCGTTAGAAGGATGCATTAGAAAAATATTGTCAAAGGGAAGTCTAACATTTAAAAAAAATGACCAAAAAATGACAAAAAAAATACACTGGCTACAAATTTAATGCCTCAGAATACATCACTCTTGTTAACAAGTCAGCTTTCATGGAGAGCAATTTACATAGTAAAATTACCATTTTAATGTGTAAAGTATAATGAATTTTGCAGAGGCATCTAGTCACTTTCCACAACCTTCGTCCACAAAAATTAAAGTTCAAGTGATTTCTCTTCTCCCATCTCCAAGTCCTGGTAACGACCTATAGTTTTGCCTTTTTCAAATGTAATGAGAATGACAAGTAGACACTGTGGACTCCTTTGAGTCATTCTTTTCAGGAAGCTTTTGCGTTAATGAGTCAAGCTTATGAGTCATTATTTTCAGGAAGCCACGCATGGCTAATTTTTGCATTTTTTTAAATAGAGACAGGCTTTCACCATGTTGGCCAGACTGGTCTCAAACTCCTGACCTCAGCTGATCCACCCACGCCAGCCTCCCTAAGTGCTGGGATTACAGGTGTGAGCCACCATGCCCAGCCCAATTTTGTTTGTGTGTGTGTGTGTGTGTGTGTGTGTGAGAACACACATTTTAACTTGTCTTGGGTAAATAGCCAGGTGTGGGATTGTTAAACAAAATACCATGTTCGAGTTTATGGAAACATGCCAAATTGCTTTCCAAACTGGCTATACAACTTTGCATTACCATCAGCAGTTGCTTCATGTCTTCTGCATATGTTGCCAGAGTATTTTTCTCTGTCATTCTAATAAGTATGTAGTGACATCTTATTGTGGTTTTTATTTGCATTTCACCACAGAGAAATGATGTTGAAAATATTTTCATGTGCCATCTGTATTTTCTTCTTTGGTGGATTTTCTGTTCAGGATTTTGTAAAATTTTATAAAGTTGTTTAGATTTTTATTGTCTGAATTTGAGATTTTAGTATATGTAGATATATGAGTTAATCAGATGTTCTTTTTTTGAATATATTCACATATTTGTGCCTTATCTTTTCATTTTCTTAATAAATGCTGTATTACAATTCATTGGCTTTTTTTATGTTTTTTCTTTTGTGTTTTTTCTAATAATTCTTTGCCAAACAAAAGATAACAAAAATTTCCTTTATTAGTTTTATATATTTAAACTTTGAGGTTTTATATTTATATCTATGGTTTCCTTTGGGCCATGTTTTATATATGATGAGTGGTAAGGGTCAAGTTTAATTTTCTTTAATATGAATTTACAATGGATCCACCATTTGTCTTAATGCTATCATTTTCTCAATTAATTGTTATGGCTAGTTTGTCCATAAACCCTTGAGCATTTGTGTATTTATCAATTTCTGGACTCTCATTGGTACCACTGACAATGTATATACTAATACTACAGTGCTATGATTACTATAGTTTTATAATGACACAAAATCAGATAGTGGGAGTTCTCCTACGTTTTTCTTCTTTCTTTTTGAAATTGTTTGGGTTACTTTAGAACAGTTTTTGTTGCATATAACTTTTAGAATCAGTTTATCAAATTATTCAACAATATCGGATTTTTGATTGGTATTACATTGAATCTAAGTTTCAATTTGGGAGCATGGACACCTCAATGAACAACATTGAGCATTTTATCCATGAGTAAACATAGTATGTTTTCAGTTATCTAGGTCTTTTAAACATTTCTCAAAGCAACATATGTAGAATTCAGCATACAAATATTTCACATATTTGTTTTCATGTTTATTCATATTCTATAAATTAGATGTTAAAATCTTCCTTTACTTTCATTCTTATAGAAATATATGTAAATACCAAACTTGTATCCTGTGGTACTGCTAAACTGTTTTAATAATTCTGTTTTTTTGTATATTATGTGGTATTTTCTTCATAGATAATCATTCTGGCTCTGAAGGAAGATAAATGTTTTTTATTTTGCAATTTACGTAACTTTTATTTCTTCCACTATTTACTCTAACTATAACCCTAAAGGTAGTGTTCAGGAGAAGTTCTGAGAGTGTATATCCTTACATTTCTGTTTATTTCTGATCCTTAGGATAAAGCGTTCAATATTCACTGATAAGAGTGATCATAGTTATAGTATTGTTCAGGTTGAGAAAGTCCCTTCTATTTGTAACTTGCTAAGTGTTCTTTATTTCTTGTTAAAAATGTCATATTTGTTAACTTTTATTATGTGTGTATTGAATGCGTACAGTGAATTATATTCACTGATTTTTAAATGTTAAACAACCAGTCTTCTTTTCCTAGGATATCCCTCACTTGGTCATAATGAATGTATTATCAAAGCCTGAGATAGTCCTGGGGCTTAGCTTATGTAAGTCTCTTCTCCCAGAGAGCATTCTTCACATTATCTATTTTCTATTTTATATATTTTATTCCATTTTACAATCCTTTGTGATGGCAGGCCAGTTTTAATCTGTTGCTCTTTCCTGACTAAGGTGGATTTTTTTTTAAGTTCTATTTCCAAACCAGTCAAACTTCTTATTGTAATTATGTAGTTTATTTAAATATTAAACAAAATAATGGGATATATGCACATAATAGATTCAGAATTTGTGTAACGTACTTTAAGTTGAAAGTTTCCCAGGACTTCATAAAAGTGATTTGCTAAAATTGTATTCCAATTAAGGAGAACAGTTAGGCAATTATAAAATCTCAGGTAATTTTATAGAATTAGAAGTGTTGCCACGCTCAGTGTTTTGAAAGAATCTTCAAGTTCTTCCATCACTTAGAATCAATCAATTTTGGGCTTCATAAATAACTACATAGATAACTCAGTGTGTTACCTTTGCAAGAATGGTGGCATTAACGCCGAACAGCAGCAAATCTGTTCTCAGAGTTACCTCCATACTCCTACATTGAGAGATTGCAGTTTGATGAATAATTATGCATTTCAATATTTTTATACAAACATTTAAAATACATATATCATTATTTTTATTAATTATTTTACATAGCTGTTTTGCTTTAATTAACGTTATTATTTTTGATGTCAATTTTATCTGATAAGGAAATTTTTATTATAATTAGATTGCACAGCCAGAAAAAGAAAGAATAAACTTATAATCCATTGTTAGCAAAGTTCTAAGCAGCATTAAAATATGATTGTAATTATAAGTGCAAAAGATAGCATAAAAGTTCATCACAAGGTAAATCCTGTATACTCTATAAAGATGAAAGATAGAAAAGTTCACAGGCATTATAGACAAATAGGCCAAGATAGAAAAAACATGTTAAAACTGAATTGTTATGAAAAGTAGAAAATGAAGGTTATAATTGGTAGATTTTCTTATATAATTGAGTGGGCCAATTGTGACATTTTCACAAGAATAGAATACATATTTTTCATTTACTTTATAATCAATAAAATTTCTTACATTCTCTCAATGTAATTACTTTCAACTAGAGGTAAATTACTTTGACTTTGTAGTTCTGGTTAACGGAACGAAGTGTTCATTCCTAACAGCAAAGGCACAGCTTTAATTTTAAAGCTTCTAACTCATGTTACTCTCAGGTAATAATATTAATGATATATAAGGAATTGTTGGAGGATTTATAGGCAACTGGAACAAAACAATGTACTGAAAAGAGTCAAGATGCATTTTAAATAATCACTTCAATCTAGAATTTGTATGATAACTATGTAATAAATGAGAGCACTTACTGTAAACTGACAAAAGTTGAATAAATATATGGGATAAGTTTTGTGTGATGTGTTTCTAAATGCTTTGTAATTTTTGAAATATTTCTACACTTGTGTTATGCTCCTTCCAATGAAATAACAGACTTTAAACACAGAGTTGTTTTAATTTTCTATCACATAAAATTCACAGAATGCTTTATTTTAAAACTTTTTATGTGGATACAGTAAAGAGATATTTGAGGATTAATTTATTATATGTGATATACACCATTCATATAAATTATAGCAAATTATTTTGGATACAATATTTGATTTCTTTTTTTACTGATATTTAAATAATACTTAAAAAATAAAGAGAAAAAGAGGCATATTAGTGGCACCGGCATGTACCAGGCATTGTGAGAGTTTTACATATAAATTATTGTTTAAGTAGATTTAATAATATTATAGTTTATAATATGTATTAATTGATTTAGCTCATTTTTTTACCTAAAACTTAAATATGACTTTCATATACAAGATTTTACAATGGAAAAACTACTCTCATTTCAAATCAAGCAAATACACTTAAGTGGAAAGTTTGTTTTCATTTGAACACCTGTTTGCAAAACTTATTGTTACACATTTATTAAAGAAAATAATGGAAACATATTTGTTAACAAACAAAACATTAACCAACCACGTTAAAATGTTCCAGCATCAGCCCACAGTAAGTATTCAAAAGAGTGAGAGTAATTTTAGTTATAAATTTTCCTATAAGGAAATCTTTTCATAGAAATCTAAATCAGACAGACCAAAAATACAATTTATAAGCCACCTTTATTCTCATGGGCATTTATGAAACTTAGATAGCTATAAATGTGATCGTTTAAGTTCATATTCCCTGTAAATTGTAATTATAGTAGTAGATAAGGCTCTTCATTTTGAGTGAATTTTCATAATGAAAGCAATAAAAGCATAGTTTTAGGAAAATAATCCACAATATTACACTAACCTATTTATATATTTGACAAATATTTTTAATACTAATTTTAGAATATGAATAATCAGATTACAAATCTACCAGATTCTCTAGTAGGCATATACTAACAGACATGATTTAGATTGTTTGGGTGGCACATATTTAAATAATAATGGCTTTGGGCTAAAAGTAAATTAAACATTCAAGTCACGATATTTAAGAAAAAAATTAGTATTTATTTTTTTCCATTCAATGTCAATAAGTGGGAAATCTGGAAGAATGGCATATTTTGTTGTTCTGTGTTCTCCAGAGCCCATCATAGTGTTATGCACATATCAGTCTTCCCAAAAGTAATCACTGGATAAAATGTATTGTTTCTCAAGTTATAAAAGATCTTCTACATATTGTAGCATACAGCTTCCACTTGCACTGGAATAGCACTTTCTCTGTATCATTATCTCTAGAGGGGGCACTCTGATGACATGAGTCCCTGTTGTATTAATGTTGCATAAAGCACAGGTGATTTTTATATAGCATGGTTGGTGCTGGATAATAACATGCATATATTTTAGCTTTGTTTCTATTTTAATATTGCGAAATTATTAAGATGTGCATTCTGCTTTTTTCCAGGCTCAGTATTATAAAGTTGACGTAGTTACCGTTAATTGTTTCTCAAAAACACAACTTGGCAAGTTAAATAACTCTAATTATAGGCTTACAAATTAAATAATTAAGGCACATCAATAAATTGCAAATAATTTATTGAAGTTCTGCTCCTGACGAGTGCTGAGAATATGATTTATATTTAAGTTTGTATGATTTCAATATATTTTATTTACTCTGCTATCAAAAGAATATGAAAATTGTTTTCTAGAAAAGAAGCATAAAAATAAAAATTATAATAACAATAATGGAAATAATGTTTTAAGACCTTAGAGAATTATCCGATTTTAGCCTTAGCAAAATGCTTGTAAATCCCATGAATAGGTTTACATTTTATAGGTAGAGTGATTGACATTTAAAGGGTAAAATATTGACCCAAGGACACAAGAAATAATATATAGAGACCCATGGGTAGTTTTCAGTTCACAAATACGGAAATATCTCATATCATAAAATACCAGAATGCTGCAAGAAGGCTGCGAGTGGCTATAAAGTGATAGCGAGTTTTCACCCCTAATTGTCTGAAATCACAGCCACATTTTTATACATCATCCTACTTTTAGTAACAGACAGCAGTTATTGAATTTGCACCAGAAGTTACTTTAAATTTACTCCAACATTTTGTTTTTCGTAATTCCTGTGGTTGCCCCTGACAGGGCAGGCAGTATCATGAGTCACATGGTCAGTAAGGTAAGATTAAATTCGGTTTCCTACAGGACACTGAATGATAGTAGATACACAGACAAAACTGATAGTAGCCTGATCCCAAATGCTATGCTTTCAATCATTGTTACAGAATAGTGATTGTACATTAGGGATGTGAAGTAATATTGGGTCATAATGGAAAGGGTCTATTTTGAAGTAGAAGGATTTAGTTTCCTGTGCCCAAGTGTGGAATGCATGAAAACAATTCCAGTCCCAGGGCAAAGCTGCAACAAGGCAGAGGTAGGACAGTGAGAGGTGACAGCTGACGTCATCTAGAGCATGAGAGTATACAAGTTATTCCTTATAAGTTAACTTTATAGACCTTTCTTTGTCTATATTCAATCCAGCATTTGGAGAAATCTTGTCAAACTTCTTAATTGTGTTAGTCTGGCTTATGTTAAATGTTAACTTATTTTGATTAACCTACTGTTTTTCATACTAATGAGACTGAATTTTTATCATGTTTATTTTTTATTTACATTATCCCTTCTATTAACTGTTGGCCATTAATATTTGCCTATTTTTATATTGTGTTGGCTTTTAAAATTGTTTCGATATGTTAAATTATACATTATAGATACAAGTCCTTTGTCAGTTATATGTGCCACAAATGTGTTCACCCAAATTGTAATTTTTTTCCTCTTCATGATATATTTGGAGAAACAGAGTAAGAAATCACGTTTTAGTGCAATCAAATTTATCAATTGCTTCCTTCATGTTTTAGTGAATTTTGTGTTTTGAAATTGTGCATGGAACTTATGTGCACATATTAATGCTAACCATTTTTCCCAAAATATGTATAATTTTGCCTTATATACTTAAGTCTTTAATAATTTACAACATGTTTTTGTGTAAGTGTAACATAAGATCAATGTCATTATTCTTATTGTTACTACTACTATTATTATGTGAATAACAACTTGTACTATTTATTGATTAACCCATACGTTCACCATTGATCTGTAATGCCATCATCACCATATATTACATTTGTATGTGTGGTGGGTTTTTGGCTGGGTTCTGTTTTGTGTTTCTGTTCTGTTTGTCTATCCCTGTGACATAGAGTGTTAAGTGTAAGAGGCCTTGATAAATGGTACAGCAACTCTCCTTTTTTTTTTTTTTTGAGAAGGAGTCTCGCTCTGTCACTCAGGCTGCAGTGCAGTGGTGTGAGCTCGGCTTGCTGCAGCCTCTGCCTCCCAGGTTCAAGCGATTCTCCTACCTCAGCCTCCCCAGTAGCTGGGACTACAGGCATGCCCAACCACACCTGGCTGATTTTTGTATTTTTACCAGAGACAAGGTTTTGCCATGTTGGCCAGGCTGGTCTCAATCTCCTGACCTCAGATGTTCCTCCTACCTCAGCCTCCCAAAGTGCTGGGATTATAGTCGTGAGCCACCATGCCCGGCGTGCAACTCTGCCTTATTCCTCTTCTTCATACAAGTCTGAATTATCTTAGTGTTTATAAATATTAAAAGCAATTTTCAATTGCTATGAACAACTTTTATTGGATTTGTATTAGATTACATTGAAAATACCATCAAGCTGGACGGTATGTCCTTATTTGTGATATTTTGTCTCTTTAACCACAGACATAATGTGGCTCTTAATATCTTTATATCTTTTTAAATGAAATTCAGTAAAGTATTCTGCATATGGGTCTTTCATATACTTTGTTAGATTTATTCATAGGTTCCTTTAATTCTTAGAGTTTCACCATTAAGAATGATGTATGATGCAATTTTTATTCTCATTTGTTGTTTTTTGGATGGTTTTTAGAATATATGAATCTTGCATTTTGTTTTTTGTATTTCTTAATATGTTCTTGAGTGATTATGTATATGCTTTATCATCCTTCAATTCACTAACTTGTGAATAACTTTTATTGTATCTTTATAAAAATTTACTTCTTTTCTCTACCTCTTCCATCTTTTATTGTTGAGCTAAACAAACATTCCTGGGACAAAATTGATCAAGAATGATCAACAACTCAGTGGAGTGTGTTTACTATTATTTTGTTTAGGTAGTTGACACTTAATATGTGTCCTGAGCAGCAGTGCCTAGTATTGGTTCCAAAGTTTCACAAGCAAAATAAATAAATAAATAAATATATAAAAATTTTGAAATATTTCCTCTTTCTTATATTTTCTAGGGGAAAAATGTGTAGACTGTAATTACCTGTTTCTTTAAGTAAAAAACCTGGGACAAATTTTTTTCTCTCTTTGCAAAAATTAACTTTTTACCAAAGAATTTATTTTCCCTAGTTACTTTAATACAGCGCTTCTTAGATTTTCTATTTATGTTAGAGCTACTTAAGATACTTTTTAACCCATCTATTTTCTTACTATCGTGAATAACTTCTCTATAAGTATTTATTCCCTTTTTCCCAATATTGTTGTATCTTTTTTACTAGTCTTATTATTAATGCATTAGTATGTTGTTACAATTTAAATTTGAATAGCTTCAGAGAATGACAGATAACATTAGCGAAGAGAAAGCCAGACAGAGAGATTTAATTTGTTCATTATGTATTCTGAATTTCTAGCTTGGACTTGTAAAATATACCAGACGTTTACGTTTTTGTTACATCTCAGAATTAATAAACCCACTGAAAAAATAAAAAGACTTAGTTTAAGATGTTTTTGAAACTATTGAATATATTTTGATACCTACCAGGCTTACATGTAAATTGCATGTGTGAATCTCATGCTAAATTTTGATTTCAGTTATTCTTTATTTTTCCCTGAGTGTGACTTAACATCACACACTACATATATCCTGCCGTAAGAAAATGATTCTTTGTGTAAAGAAATTTATTTTTTGTTTTCTTTGAGTTTAGTTAGATTTGAACATTAAACGTTTTAAAAATTATGTAATTATTTTTTTACCAACTGCTGTGTTTTTCTTAGATTAATGATGAAACCAATTGTTCATCCTGTGGACTCCGACAGCATACAATGAATTCTGACAACTTTCTCCCACTCAAGTTCCTGATAACATGTAATTTCCTTGATATGACAAAATATCATTTTGGCATTCATGTCATGCCATGGTGTTCATTTTTCATTTTCCTGTAAGTTAATGAGTTCTAGCAAATAGGGCCTTCATAAAGTTGTTGTATGCCAAAAGTCCTGCTACGGCATATGGAACCAGTGACAAGCTACAGTATTAAAGAGATTTGTTTTAAACCGAGCCTCTAAAGTGTGCATGGAAATACTAAATACATTCCTGTGTATTTTGCAGATAATCCTGATTTGCTGAGCCATGTCACAGTGGGTATTAGAGTTCTGGATGTCAATGACAATCCACCCGAACTTGCCAGGGAATATGATATTGTTGTATGTGAAAATTCTAAGCCTGGCCAGGTAAGTTAATTGTTTCCTTCCTCCTCATTTGAATGGAATAAATGCAAGCAGCTTTATTTTTATTATTCTTAGGTATAATCCCCCAAAGCCCACAGTGTAATTTTGTACTCAGTGGAAATAATTTCATAAAGCTTTAAGTACCAGATAATTTTTGGAGAATCATAGCAATTGAATTTTCTTTGGATCCGAAATGTAACTCAGAAAAATGAATTCATTCATGAATGCTGCACAAATTATACCAATAAAATGATACTGAATGCTTTATGTCTAACCCTACTTTAAGTGAGGAGGAAATAGCAAAGGTTTTTTTCTTAATGAGGTTGATGGACTTGATCATGTCAGAGGGACTAGCTCTGTCTATTTTGGAGGATCTGCAGGAGTGACACAGGAATGATGATTGGGTGATGCTGTTGCTAAACGATGATTCAATTTTAAAAACATGAAAAGTATATATGTATTAATAGGGTGGTGAGAGTGAAGATGAATCTGAAACATGGGGCAAAAGGCTGGATGTCGTGTGCATCTAGTTAAAGAAGCATGGCAATTTGGAAGGCTGGTTGCCTATAGCAAACAGAGCAAGTAGGAGACTGAAAGGGGTTGTGCATTTGTTTTTCTGCTGTATAAGAAATTATAGAAAATCCGCAACTTAAAACAAAATGTATTTATTATCTCACAGTTTCTATAGGTCAGAAATTTGTGCATGGCTTAGCTGGATCTTTGCAGGAGTCTTGCAAGACTATAATCAAGGTGTCTGCTAGGGCTGTTTTCTCACCCGAGGCTGACGGATCTCTTCCGAGTTCATAGGGCTGTTGGAAGCATTCAGTTTCTTTCTGATACGGACCCGAGAAAGTCAAGACTTTCCTTTACTCCTCAAGGCTGCCCATATCTCTGAGATACCACCAGCAGTTGCTTGCCATTTGGACCTCCCCAATATGTCCAGTTATTTCATCAAGCAAATAAGAGGAGCAAGCCTGCAGGCAAAACAGCCCCATATAATGTAATGTAATCAAGTGAGTCATGCATCAACACATTTGCCATATTCTGTTTTCAGAACCAAGACACAGGTCATACCCACACTGAAGGCGGAGAGATTACAGGAAGGCATACATTCTAGGAGCAGCACCTTAAAATCTATCTGCTATGGATGAATCCAGAAGTGGAAAGAGTATATGTCAAAGTATACCCTTTCTGAGTCAAAAGTACTCTATTATTGTCTTTAGTGAGCCCAAATAAGTATACCTTCCCAAATCATGCCAAGTCATTTTGAAACTTGTGCTGAAATTATACTCCTGAGAAGCATCCTTTTTTTGTATTTATGTATGAGGGACAGTCGTGGGGCTTGCTAAAGTAATCATTACTTATTTTTTTTTAGTACTGTCAGGGAAAAATATATGTATATCTCAATGGCTGGCTTTGTAACATAAAGCTTTGTTCATGTTCACTGTTGTTAAAATAAAAAACTCTAGACATAATACATTTAAAAGGGTTTATTTAAGCAAAAAATGAGAAACAAATTGGGCTACACTCACAATCAGAAGAAGTTTAAAGAGCTCCATCCAGCAGTGTGAGCAACAGGCTTTCAAAGGCTGAACACAGAAGCCAAGTAGAGAAATTACCTGACCAGCTACAGCTAGGTGTTTGCTTTATTTGGGCATTAGTGACCAGTTGGCTGTCTTGTAATTGCCTGAAACCCAGCTATTTGTTACTAAAATTATATTCCTAAATTAGGTTTCTTTTAGTTGGCATAATGTATTAGTCAGAGTTCTCTAGAGAGACAAAACTAATAGGATAGATGTGTATATGAAAGGGAGTTTATTAAGGAGTATTGACTCACACACCATCACAAGGTGAAGTTCCACAGTAGGCCGTGTGCAAGCTGAGGAGCAAGGAAGCCAGTCTGAGTTCCTAAACCTCAATATTAGGGAAGCCAACAGTGCAGCTTTCAGCCTGTGGCCAAAGGACTGAGATCCCCTGGTAAACCACTGGTGTAAGTCCAAGAATCCAAATCTGAAGAGCATGGAGTCCGATGTTCGAGGTCAGGAAGGATCTAGCACAGGAAAAAGACGAAAGCCGGAAGACTCAGCAAGTCTGCTCTTCCATCTTCTGCCTGTTTTATTCTAGCCTCTCTGGCAGCTGATTAGATGGTGCCCACCCAGATTGAGGGTGGGTCTGCCTCTCCCAGTCCACTGACTGAAATGTTAATCTCCTTTGGTAACACCCTCACACACACACCAGGAACAATACTTTTCATCCTTCAGTCCAATCAAGTTGACACTCGATATTAACCATCAAACACATTTAGGTAGCATTTTGTTACACAGAAACTAAAAATACAGTGATAGCCTCAGGCTGATATGGCCTCCTACTTAATTAATTTAACATTTCCCCATGAGAAAATTAGAAATATGAATGAGGACAAAGTAAAGTTATATTTGAAAGCATTGTACAGTTTACATAATTTACTCACTCAAAATATTATTATTTTATATGCTTAAATATTTTTCTATGCACTGATTTCAAAACCAGTAAATACTTTTATAGTATAAATATATTATTAAATATTCAGCAAATTTTATTTCAATTCCATTAAAAGTGGATGCATATATCCTAACATAATGTTCTTGAAATACATTATAAAAGCACAGTTGATGAAAAAAATGTTAAACATTCAAACGGAAAATTTAAATTTAAGAAAATACAGTATCTCAATTGGTAATAACAGCAGCTTAGACATAGTGCAAGAGAAAATAAGGGAACTGGAAAGTAGGTCAGAAGAAAAAAATCCATGTTGAAGCATGGAAAGAAAAAGAAAATATAAATAAGAGTATGAGAGACATATGGGACATGCAAGTGTAATATACAAGTTATTCAATTCTCAGAGGCATATGAGAGAGAGAATGGGACTGAAATAATATTTAAGATGATTATAGCTGAAAATTATTCCAAATTGATGGAAATATCAAGATAAACACTCAAGAAACGAGAAACAAAACCACCAACCATACTGCCTACAAAGGTAAATTTGCCTCAGTGCACTAAAGTAAAACATTAGCAAATTAAAAGCAGCAAGAGAAAAAAGATATGATACCACAATCAAAATCACAGGACCTAAGATGAAGCAAAGCATTCTTTGACTGGACCCCCAAAAGCATGATCCTTAAAAGGAAACAGTGGTAAGTTGAATTTCATCAAAATTTAAAAGTTTTGCTCTTTGAAAAAGTCTGTTACGATGATAAAAAAAGACAAACTACAGAGTTTCTATGTATAGTCCTATAGTTTCAAAACTCAACAATAAAAACAGAAGATAAAATCCAATTTGAAAATGGGCAAAATACAAGAACAGACATTTACTGACAAGGACATTGAAAGAGACAACCAGCATATAAAAAGATATTCCACATATTTTAAAAAATTTATTTCTATTTACATTGGGTAAATAGAAATTAAAACTACAATGTGATATCGCTACAGGCCTATCATAAGAGCTAAACTTTGTGGTAAATTGTGGAGAAATTAGGTCATTTCTACATCATTCATGAAAGTGTAAAATGGCACTGCTACTGGGAAACATATTTTGACAGTTTCATAAAAAATTAAATATGCAACTACCATAAAATTCAGAACTGCATTTTTGGGCATTTCCCACAGAGATATGAAATTTTTTGTTTATACAACAAAATGTGCACAATTATTTATAGCAGTTTTATTTATCATAAACCAAGACTGGAACCAACACAAACATCCTTCAATAGGTGAATGGTTAGGCAAACTGTGGTGAATTCATAGATAGAGACACAAAAAACCCTTCAAAAAAATCAATGAATCCAGGAGCTGGTTTTTTTGAAAAGATCAACAAAATTGATAGACCACTAGCAAGACTAATGAAGAAGAAAAGAGAGAAGAATCAAATAGGCACAATAAAAAATGATAAAGGGGATATCACTACCGATCCCACAAAAATACAAACTACCATCAGAGAATACTATAAACACCTCTTCGCAAATAAACTAGAAAATCTAGAATAAATGGATACAGTCCTGGACAATATACCCTCCCAAGACTAAACCAGGAAGATGTTGAATCCCTGAATAGACCAATAACAGGCTCTGAAATTGAGGGAATAATTAATAGCCTACCAACCAAAAAAAGTCTAGGACCAGACTTATTCACAGCCAAATTCTACCAGAGGTACAAAGAGGAGCTGGTACCATTCCTTCTGAAACTAATCCAATCAATAGAAAAAGAGGGAATCCTCTCTAACTCATTGTATGAGGCCAACATCATCCTGATACCAAAGCCTGGCAGAGACACAACAAAAATAGAGAATTTTAGACCAATATCCCTGATGAACATCAATGTGAAAATCCTCAATAAAATACTGGCACACTAAATCCAGCAGCATATCAAAAAGCTTATCCACCAAGATTAAGTTGGCTTCATCCCGGGGATGCAAGGCTGGTTCAACATACGCAAATCAATAAACGTAATCCATCACATAAACATAACCAAAGACAAAAACCACATGATTATCTCAATAGATGCAGAAAGGCCTTTGACAAAATTCAACAGCGCTTCATGCTAAAAACTCTCAATAAACTAGGTATTGATGGAATGTATCTCAAAATAATAAGAGCTTTGTATGACAAACGCACAGCCAATATCATACTGAATGGGCAAAAACTGGAAGCATTCCCTTTGAAAACTGGCACAAGACAGGGACGCCCTCTCTCACCACTCCTATTCAACATAGTGTTGGAAATTCTGGCCAGGGCAATCAGGCAAGAGAAAGAAATAGAGTATTTAATTAGGAAGAGAGGAAGTCAAATTGTCCCTGTTTGCAGATGACATGATTGTATATTTAGAAAACCCCATCATCTCAGCCCAAAATCTTCTTAAGCTGTTAAGCAACTTCAGCCAACTCTCAGGATACAAAATCAATGTGCAAAAATGACAAGCATTCCTATACACCAATAACAGACAAACAAAAGGCCAAATCATGAGTGAACTCCCATTCACAATTGCTACAAAGAGAGTAAAATACCTAGGAATCCAACTTAAAAGGGATGTGAAGAACCTCTTCAAGGAGAACTACAAACCACTGCTTAACGAAATAAAAGAGGATACAAACAAATGGAAGAACATGCCATGCTCATGGATAGGAAGAATCAATATCATGAAAATGGCCATACTGCCCAAGGTAATTTATAGATTCAATGCCATCCCCATCGAGCTACCAATGACTTTCTTCCCAGAATTGGAAAAAAAAACTAAATTTCATATGGAACCAAAAAAGAATCCACATTGCCAAGACAATCCTAAGCAAAAAGAACAAAGCTGGAGGCATCACGCTACCTGACTTCAAACTATACTACAAGGCTACAGTAACCAAAACAGCATGGTACTGGTACCAAAACAGAGATATAGACCAATGGAACAGAACAGAGCCCTCAGAAATAACACCACACATCTACAACCATCTGATTTTTGACAAATTTGACAAAACAATAAATGGGGAAATGATTCCCTGTTTAATAAATGGTGCTGGGAAAACTGGCTAGCCATATGTAGAAAGCTGAAACTGGATCCCTTCCTTACACTTTATACAAATATTAATTCAAGATGGATTAAAGACTTAAATGTTAGACCTAAAGCCATAAAAACCCTGGGAGAAAACTTAGGCAATACCATTCAGGACATAGGCATGGGCAAGGACTTCATGACTAAAACACCAAAAGCAATGGCAACAAAAGCCAAAATAGACAAATGGGATCTAATTAAACTAAAAAGCTTCCCCACAGCAAAAGAAACTACAATCAGAGTGAACAGGCAACCTACAGAATGGGAGAAAAGTTTTACAATCTAACCATCTGACAAAGGGCTAATATCCAGAATCTACAAATAACTTAAACAAACTTACAAGAAAAAAATCAAACAACCCCATCAAAAAGTGGGCAAAGTATATGAACAAACACTTTTCAAAAGAAGACATTTATGCAGCCAACAGACACATGAAAAAATGCTCATCATCACTGGTCATCAGAGAAATGGAAATCAAAACCACAATGAGATACCATCTCACACCAGTTAGAATGGCGATTATTGAGAATTCAGGAAACAACAGGTGCTGGAGAGGATGTGGAGAAATAGAAACACTTATACACTGTTGGTGGGAGTGTAAACTAGTTCAACCATTGTGGAACACAGTGTGGCGATTCCTCAAGGATCTAGAACTAGGAATACCATTTGACCCAGTGGTCCCATTACTGGGTATATACCCAAAGGATTATAAATCATGCTACTATAAAGACACATGCACATGTATGTTTATTGCAGCACTATTCACAATAGCAAAGACTTGGAACGAACCCAAATGTCCATCAATGATAGACTGGATTAAGAAAATGTGGCACATATACACCATGGAATACTATGCAGCCATAAAAAAGATGAGTTCCTATCCTTTGTAGGGACATGGATAAAGCTGGAAGCCATCATTCTGAGCAAACTATCGCAAGGACAGAAAACCAAATACCGCATGTTCTCACTCATAAGTGGGAATTGGACAATGAGAACACTTGGACACAGGGTGGGGACCATCACATACTGGGGCCTATCATGGGGTGGGAGGATGGGGGAGAGATAACATTAGGAGAAATATCTAATGTAAATCAGGAATTAATGTGTGCAGCAAACCAACATGGCACAGGTATACATATGTAACAAACCTGCACATTGTGCACATGTACCCTAGAACTTAAAGTATAAAAAAAAATCATATTGTAAATAAAGGAATGCACTTCTAAGTAACCTAAGATTCCATGAAGAAAAACAAACTTAAATGAAAAAACTAGTTACATGAAATGATAATGTAAATAAGTCCACATAAAAATTTCTAGGAAACAGTTCAGCCATAACTAACAGGAAATTTATAATTTTAAATGCATATAATAAAGAAGACAAAATAATGCATATTAAAAGCCTAAGCATCATTCTTAAGAGGTTAGAAAAATAAATCAATTTAACCCAAATGAAATAGAATAACAATTTATGAGATGAATTTAATGAAATGGAAATGAACCAAAAGAAAACATTGAAAAGTTCACAGCTCAGTTATTTGAAAAGACAGATAAGTCCCTGGTAAACTGTTAAAAACAAAAGAGCGAGAAATAGAACAAATGAAGAATATTAGGAAAAAATCAAGAGGTGATAACTATAGACCTTACAGATATCAGAAGCCAATTGTATAATACAATGTCATCTTTTACTAAAATTTGAAAGTTTAGACATAATGCATATATTTTTAGAAAAGTCAAGTTTGTCAAAGCTGACATAAGAATAGATTTAGCTGGGCTTGGTAGCTCATGCCTATAATCCCAGCTACTTGGGAGTCTTAAGTGGGAGGATCCCTTGAGCCCTGGAGGTCAAGTCTGCAATGAGCTGTGATCCTGCCACTGCACTCCAGCCTGGGTAACAAAGTGAGACCTTGTCTCAATAAATAAATAAATAAATAAATAAATAAATAAATAAAGAAGGGACTGATTAAAGTTGTATTTATTAAATTCATTAAATATACAAATAAAAACCTTTCCTTTCCACAAATAAATTCTCTTCTCATTCCTTTAATGGTGAATTCTACTAAAAATTTAAGAAAAATCATGAGAGTAATTGTAAAAGATATTCAAGAGTTCAGAAAAAGGGTGGCAGGATCATTTTTGTACACATTTTATGATGTCAGCGTAACTTTAACATCAAAACGTATAAGTGGAATTATAGCTATTCTCTGCACGATCATAGATATAATAAATGTCATAAATAAAATATTTGTAAGCCATATAAAGCAAAAAAGTATAGTATTTTAAAAAGAGACAATGAAAAATAAAAACCTACCTAATCAGGAGAATCCAAAGCACTTGTGAAAATTCAACATCCGTTAATAGCAGCAACAACTGTGACAATGCTGCTATACACAGGTAGAATTTTTGAATGACATTAACAAATTTGCTAAATATCAGGTCAATATAAACATGTTATTTAGAGTTCTCATACCACAAACGATTAGAAAATTAAGTTGAAACACTAGACCATTTGCCATTACATTAATAATAAGACACCTAAGAATAAATGTTACCCTTGTTAGCACTCAACTACTGTCTCTCTAGAGGGCAACTCTTAAAACTTAGGTCCTTTGCCTCAGTGGATCTTTATTTCCATGATTTTTAGATTACTCAGAGATCTAAAAATTGGTAAATTAAAAATATCATTTGAAATATGATTTGAAGAACCAAGCATGGGCTTATGTTTGCATCAGACATTGTTTTCTGACTAATTATAATTTTTAAAATTCATTTAAACAAGCATGTAGATTGTATTTTTAAATTTCAAGATCATTTCAAAGCTTTAAGGTTAAAGTATATTCTCATAATGTGGCATAACAATGGTTGCTAGTCCCATGCTACCTATGTAGTCTGCTGCAAATCTGGGCCAATAACACCCAGCCCTTGCTCTTGGCTCAATTGATACTTACTTTCTCTGAAACAATGGCCTGAGCTGTGTATTGGCCCCTTTGAGCTATGGCTTGGATGCAGGGCACCAAGTCCTGCACAAAGCAGCAGGGTCCTGGGCTGGCCCACAGAAACAGTTTTTCCTCCTAGGCCTCTAGGTTGGTGATGGGAGGGGCTGCCGAGAACACCTCTGACGTGCCCTGGGGACATTTTCTCCATTGCCTTGGTGATTAACATTTGGCTCATTGATACTTACGCAACTTTCTGCAGCCAGCTTGAATTTCTCCTCAGAAAATGGGTTTGTCTTTTTTATTTCATTGTCAGGCTTCAAATTTTCCAAACTTTTATGCTCTGCTTCCCTTTAAAACGTAAGTTCCAAATTCAAACCATCCCTTTGAAATGCATAAAACTGAATGATTTTAAGAGCACCCAGGTTATATCTTCAACACTTTGCTATTAAAAATTTCTTCCACTGGATACCCTAAATCATCTCTCTCAACTTCAAGGTTTCACAGATCCCTAGAACAGGGGCAAAATGCCACCAGTCTCTTTGCTAAAGCATAGCAAGAGTCACTTTTATTCTGGTTTGCAACAGCTTCCTCATCTCCGTCCTCAGCCTGGACTTCATTTTAGATACCACTATCCGCATTTTGGTCAAAGCCATTCAACGAGTCTCTAGAAAGTTCCAAACCTTCCCACATCTTCCTGTCTTCTAAGCCCTCCAAACTGTTCCAACCTCTGCCTCTTACCCAGTTCCAAAGTCAATTTCACATTTTTTGGTATCTTTATATCAGTGTCCCACTCTCCGTGGTACCAATTTACTGTATTAGTCTGTTTTCGTACTGCTATAAAGAACTGCTTGAGACATGGTAATGTATAAAGGAAAGAGGTTTAATTGACTCACAGTTCAGCATGGCTAGGGAGGCCTCAGGAAACTTACAATCATGGGGGAAAGCCAAGTGGAAGCAAGGCACCTTCTTCACAAGCCTGCATGAAAGAGAAGTGCTGAGAGATGGGGGATGAGCTGCTTATAAAACCATCAGATCGCCTGGGTGCATTGGCTCATGCCTGTAATCCCAGTACTTTTGGAGGCTAAGGCAGGCAGATCTCCTGAGGTCAGGAGTTCAAGACCAGCCTGCCCAACATGGCGAAACCCCATCTCTTTAAAAATACAAAAAAATTAGCCAGACATGGTTGCAGGTGCTTGTAATCCCAGCTACTCCGGAGGCTGAGGCAGGAGAATCGCTTGAACCCAGGAGGCGTAGGTTGTAGTGAGCTGAGATTGCACCACTACACTCCAGCCTAGGCAACAAGAGCAAAACTCAGTCGCAAAAAATAAATAAATAAATTAATTAAATTAAATTAAATAAAAAATCAGATCTCCTGAGAAGTCACTATCAGGAGAACAGCATAGGAGAAAGGCACCCTCATGATCCAATTACCTCCACCTGGTCTCTCCCTTGACATGTGGGGATTATGAGGATTATAATTCAACATGATTTTAGTGGGGACACAAAACCTAACCATATCAAAAACGTAATTACTACACTTAGCATTTGACATTGCTACACTTCTAATATTTTGATTAAGTTTTGTAAGTTGATTATGTGGTTACTCCTTTTTGCACTTTTAAACACTACACATTTAGCTACCATTGTTGCCTTTAACACTGAACAATTTTAGATGTGATTGTAAGATGATTGAACTTATTATGCTGTTGCTTGTGTATTTGTTTTCACCTCTTCCACCAAAATAACTTTAAGCTTTAATTGATGGGAGAAAAGATTGTTTGTAAGTGTAGCTTGTGGCACCCACATTTAGACAAATCATTACCAGTGTATGTGCTCTGCTTGTGAGATTAACCCATTACAGAGTGAAATGACCCGAATCTGTATTCTTTAGTTTCATAGTGTTTGACTTCTTTAACCATATATTGAAAACACTTTTGAAGAAATCCGATGCATTCTGATGCAGAGTTGGAATAAGAAACTCTATTTAAACAACAATTGGCAAAATCAGTTTTCTGAAGTGTATTTGTATTGCTAGGCTGTGTGACAGTTCCTCTTTCAATGACAATTGCTTTTCGAATTACGGATATTTCTATTATGAATGCTGCACATCTAAACGTATCAGCATGTAGCTATGGCAAAGAGATTGGCTTTTTATGAAAGTTTAAGCCCCATATAACAGCAGAGTTCAGGTAAATTGTGATACTAATGTAAACTGCAACAATATAGTTCTCTAAGTTAATATATTTTCCTGTTCTGAAAAAAAAAATCTTGTAGTATATTGCCTGAGAAAAATATCAAAAAGAAAGGCATGCATGCATGAAATTTGAAGACAGTTCCCAAAGTAGAATGAATTAAGAAAAATTTAGATATGCCTGAAGTGGAAACATTGAAAAAATAAAGAGAGTCTATTCTATTTTATGCATATTAAACTTCCTCTGTATTCTTTCTTTCATTAGAAATAAATGTACAAAAGTAACACATAAAAGAAATTTTATTGCATAACATTGTCTGCTTCCACCACATACAATTATTAACCATATAACTTTGCATGAAAAAATTAACTAGGTCAATAGAAATTCTTTACTGTCAAAAATCAAGCTCATTTAAATAACAAAAGTTGATGTTATCAAATAAATGTATGCAGATACTATTAAAGATTATATTATGAAGCAGATGCATTGATTAAACAGGACACTATGTATTTTTTAAAAAATTCTTTTAGATTGAGAGGTTACATGGGCAAACGTTTTTTGACATGGGTATGTTGTATGCTGGTGGGGATTGAGCCTCTAGTGTATGCATTACTCAAATAGTGAACATTGTGCCCAACAGGTTATTTTTCAACCCTTGGCCGTTCCCACTCTCTGCCCTTTTGGAGTCCCTGTTGTCTATTATTTTCATCTTTATGTTCCTGTGTCCCCATTGTTTAGCTTCCATTTATAAGTGAGAACATGTGGTATTTGGTTTTCTATTTCTGAGTTAAGAACATTCTTGGCCAGGCACAGTAGCTCACACCCGTAATCCCAGTATTTTGTGAGGCCAAGGCAGGCAGATCATTTGAGGCCAGGGGTTCTAGACCAGCCTAGCCAACATAGCAAAAACGCATTTCTACCAAAAATACAAAAATTAGGCATGGTGGCTTCACCTGTAATCTCAACTACTCGGTGGCTAAGACACGAGAATCACTTGAACTCAGGAGGTGAAGGTTACAGTGAGCTGAGACTGAGAGATGGTGCCTCTGGCACTCCAGCCTGGGTTACAGAGTGAGTCTCTGCCACACACACACACAAAAAAAAAAAAAAAGAAAAGAAAGAAAGAAAGAAAGAAAGAACTTCCTTTTTAAAATGCTTAAGCCAAGCAAGTTCATTTGCCAAAACTAACATTATAGTATTAGATTAGACAAATTTTATATATTTGTGATACTGACTTTTCCCTAATAAAGTACTCTAGTATTAACAGACAAGTGAAAGTATATTTTTAAAAGTGGATA
This sequence comes from Nomascus leucogenys, assembly GCF_006542625.1. Classification (NCBI taxonomy): domain Eukaryota; kingdom Metazoa; phylum Chordata; class Mammalia; order Primates; family Hylobatidae; genus Nomascus; species Nomascus leucogenys. Next base: position 18,298,660 of record NC_044386.1, on the reverse strand, counting down.
CATTTATTTGTAGATATCAAAAATACTCCCCGGTAATTATTTATAAATAGCAACTGTCTATTTTTTTCACCCTTTGCTTTTGTAATGTAGACTAAATTTGTAATATCATTTATTTGATATCTTTAAAAATAGATAACCATTCTATATACTAATTAGATCATGTATATATGATAAATAACATTTGGGTTCAATTAGAAGACACAGGAATCAAAAAAGATATTCTTAGGGATTTTACATTACTAAAGCAATTGGACAAAGAGATAGCAAGGTAACACAGTGGATATAAATCACAATTCTGACAAAGGGATAGAAAATATTGATGATGGAAACCTGGCAATTATCTAGATATCTGCCAGAAGTTTATAACTTCTAAAAACCATAAACATGTTAACTTCTCAGGTATATTTTCTAAAGAAAGTCTAAGGTAATAATGAATGCAAATTCTATTACATGATGAAAGAGACAAGGTGATTTGTAAAACAGAAAAATTGAATATGCCAATACAGAGCACAGACCAAGCAAATATTATAGCATTTTGGACAATGTCAGACTGACATTCTAGTTTTTGGAAATTTTTTTTTCAGAAATACGATTAATAAAAATTGAAGCTTAGATACATTATCAACAATTCTATAAGAGTTCAAGATGATTGGGACATTGTTAAACAAAACATGATAATCAAATCCTCATTTTTTATGTAGAGACTAGGAGTTTCTTTTTTTTTTTAATTATACTTTAAATTCTAGGGTACATGTGCACAACATGCAGGTTAGTTACATATGTATACATATGCGATGTTGGTGTGCTGCACCATTAACTTGTCATTTAACATTAGGTATATCTCCTAATGCTGTCCCTCCCCGCTCCCCCCAACCCACAACAGGCCCCGGTGTGTGATGTTCCCCTTCCTGTGTCCATGTGTTCTCACTGTTCAATTCCCGCCTATGAGTGAGAACATGCGGTGTTTGGTTTTTTGTCCTTGCAATAGTTTGCTGAGGATGATGGTTTCCAGCTTTATCCATGTCCCTACAAAGTACATGAACTCATCATTTTTTATGGCTGCATCGTATTTCACAGTGTATATGTGCCACATTTTCTTAATCCAGTCTATCATTGTTGGACATCTGGGTTGGTTCCATGTCTTTGCTATTGTGAATAGTACCACAATAAACATACGTGTGCATGTGTCTTTATAGCAGCATGTTTTATAATCCTTTGGGTATATACCCAGTAATGGGATGGCTGGGTCAAATGGTATTTCTAGTTCTAGATCCCTGAGGAATCACCACACTGACTTCCACAATGGTTGAACTAGTTTACATTCCCATCAGCAGTGTAAAAGTGTTCCTATTCCTCCACATCCTCTCCAGCACCTGTTGTTTCCTGAATTTTCAATAATCGCCATTCTAACTGGTGTGAGATGGTATCTCATTGTGGTTTTGATTTCCATTTCTCTGATGACCAGTGATGATGAGCATTTTTTCATGTGTCTGTTGACTGCATAAATGTCTTCTTTTGAGAAGTGTCTGTTCATATCCTTTGCCCACTTTTTGATGGGGTTGTTTTTTTCTTGTAAATTTGTTTGAGTTCACTGTAGATTCTGGATATTAGCCCTTTGTCAGATGGTTAGATTGTAAAAATTTTCTCCCGTTCTGTAGGTTGCCTTTTCACTCTGATAGTAGTTTCTTTTGCTGTGCAGAAGTTCTTTAGTTTAATTAGATCTCATTTGTCAATTTTGGCTTTTGTTGCCATTGCTTTTGGTGTTTTAGACATGAAGTCCTTGCCCATGCCTATGTCCTGAATGGTATTGCCTAAGTTTTCTTCTAGAGTTTTTATGGTTTTAGGTCTAACATTTAAGTCTTTAATCCATCTTGAATTAATATTTGTATAAAGTGTAAGGAAGGGATTCAGTTTCAGCTTTCTACATATGGCTAGCCAGTTTCCCCAGCAGCATTTATTAAACAGAGATTCCTTTCCCCATTTCTTGTTTTTGTCAGGCTTGTCAAAGATCAGATAGTTGTAGATATGTGGCATTATTTCTGAGGGCTCTGCTCTGTTCTATTGGTCTATATCTCTGTTTTGGTACCAGTACCATGCTGTTTTGGTTACTGTAGCCTTGTAGTATAGTTTGAAGTCAGGTAGCGTGATGCCTCCAGCTTTGTTCTTTTGGCTTAGGATTGTCTTGGCAATGTGGGCTGTTTTTTGGTTCCATATGAAGTTTAAAGTAGTTTTTTCCAATTCTGGGAAGAAAGTCATTGGTAGCTTGATGGGGATGGCATTGAATCTATAAATTACCTTGGGCAGTATGGCCATTTTCACAATATTGATTCTTCCTACCCATGAGCATGGAATGTTCTTCCATTTGTTTGTATCCTCTTTTATTTCATTGAGCAGTTATTTGTAGTTCTCCTTGAAGAGGTCCTTCACATCCCTTGTAAGTTGGATTCCTAGGTATTTTATTCTCTTTGAAGCAATTGTGAATGGGAGTTCACTCATGATTTGGCTCTCTGTTTGTCTGTTATTGGTGTATAAGAATACTTGTGATTTTTGCACATTGATTTGAAATGGATAAATTCCTTGGCACATACACCCTCTCAGGACTAAACCAGGAAGAAGTTGAATCTCTGAATAGACCAATAACAGGCTCTGGAATTGAGGGAATAATTAATAGCTTACCAACCAAAAAAAGCCCAGGACCAGATGGATTCACAGCTGTTCTACCAGAGGTACAAAGAGGAGCTGCTACCATTCCTTCTGAAATGATTCCAATCAATAGAAAAAGAGGGAATCCTCCCTAACTCATTGTATGAGGCCAGTGTCATCCTGATACCAAAGCCCGGCAGAGACACAACAAAAAAAGAGAATTTTAGACCAATATCCCTGATGAACATCGATGCAAAAATCCTCAATAAAATACTGGCAAACCGAATCCAGCAGCACATCAAAAAGCTTATCCACCATGATCAAGTGGGCTTCAGCCCTGGGATGCAAGGCTGGTTCAACATATGCAAATCAATAAATGTAATCTAGCATATAAACAGAACCAATGACAAAAACCACATGATTATATCAATAGGTGCAGAAAAGGCCTTTGACAAAATTCAACAATGCTTCATGCTAAAAACTCTCAGTAAATTAGGTATTGATGGGACGTATCTCAAAATCATAAGAGCTATCTATGACAAACCCACAGCCAATGTCATACTGAATGGGCAAAAACTGGAAGCATTCCCTTTGAAAACTGGCACAAGACAGGGATGCCCTCTGTCACCACTCCTATTCAACATAGTGTTGGAAGTTCTGGCCAGGGCAATCAGACAGGAGAAGGAAATAAAGGGTATTCAATTAGAAAAAGAGGAAGTCAAATTGTCCCTGTTTTCAGATGACATAATTGTATATCTAGAAAACCCCATCGTCTCAGCCCAAAATCTCCTTAAGCTGATTGGCAGCTTCAGCAAAGTCTCAGGATACAAAATCAATGTGCAAAAATCCCAAGGAGTTTCTCTCTTAAGAAAACATGATTGTCATATGTGAGCTTTCTGTTTAATTCGCATTTGAAATTATCTGTAAAAAAGTGAAAAAGATGCCTTACAAACACAATAGAGTAGGAATTATATCAGAGTTTAACAGGTATAATAAGCTCCTATTTGTAAAAAGATTAAGAAATAATTATAATAATTTATATACTAACTGAAATGTATGGTAAAGAAAATAGTAATCCCACAGCAGTGATAACAGAAACCATAAACTGGCTCAGTTAACTCAAATGAAATGTTCTTCACTAATCTCCTCCAAAATTCGATTCTTGGATTCAAAAGTAAACTTGCAAATGTATCACTATGTTATGAGGTATGATGGAGAAAATAGGGTCACACACTGGAGAATCACTAAAATTCAAGAGCAAGGTGAGAGAACATTTGTTTTATAAAGAAGGGGAAAAAAAGAGGTAACATTATATATTTGTATGTGTTGGAGGAAGTGAGGGACTATGTAATACCTGCTTAAATATTTATTTAACCCTTAAAAGACTTAAAATATTGACATTTTATTTCAATTTTATATTAAGTAACTAATGTCTAGCCAATGTATGTATGTTCCTCAGATGAGGCAGCACTGGAACTGTCACAATACATCTGATTATCCATCAATGTATTCCCCTACTCTAAGTGAAAACAAGGGGAAAAACAATCTATCCGGAGACTAGTTGTACTTCAAATAAAAAAAATAAGATTTTCAGCTTATAAATAAATATGGTGGGAAATCAAGAAGGATAGAGACTTATTTGGAGATGGAGGCAGGGGTAAGGAGCACATAGGATCTTGCTAAACATGTATCTTTCGAGCAGCGATGGAAAGGAGGTGAAAGAGTGAGCCCAGTAAACATAATGATGAAGTTGATCTCTTCTGTATCCTGAAGGACTTTCTTCACTGTCACTTCATGAAAACACATGCTTTTCTGGTGTTACTCTCACTCACCCCCACTTCTCAGCACTTTTATTTTCCTCCTCATCTTTCTGACAAACTAATGGGCTCAGAACATGGAGAGAAATTTAAGTTTTAACTGTGATATCCTTTGGTGAATTACCTCCCTTGTAAAATATTGAACTGGTTGAAATTAGGTATGATGTTCTAAGAAATGATATTAGTTTCTAAAATGGACACAATATATTTCAGAAGCAGGAAATACTGTTTTCACAGCTCTATCTTCTCTCTCTTTGTTTCTCGTTTTTCTAAGGCAAGAGTTGAATGAAGACACCTAAGCATTACGATAATAATTTTCAAAAGAGGAAAATATCTTTTTGTCTGTTTATTTTGATATTTACTTTTTAAGAGCAGACTGGCCATACTTATTGAAATGCATGTTCTTCTCTTAGGCCACCATAAATTCTAACTTACTCTGCTTTTTAGAGTACATTAAGTCCAGATTCTAAAGAATTGCTTTCTCCTGAGCACTAGAGAGGAGAAGTTATTCATAAATCACTGAGGGTCTTGTTTTGCCTCTGCCATTATTTTAGAGATTTGGGGCACATCACCATCCTTCCAGGATTCAGGCTCCTCGTCTGTAACATACAGGGACTAGATCATGATCTTAAAGGCCTCTTGAAAAAAATAATAAAACCAAGACTCCATTGTTCTTGCATTTACTACTTAGACCAACATACAGTGATAAGCTGTTCTGAATCAACACTGGGATATTTATAGCTGTGCAAACGATACTTTATGTCTCCTCCAACAGGTGTTCATGTGAAAACATTGCATCTAATTGACCCCACAGTACCAGGGCTGATTAAGAAAGAAAAAATCAATGTGTGTGCAATGCTAGAAAATAAAGTGTGATGAATGTTTAGAAATTATATACCATGTTTTTCCTAAAATCTAATGTAGGATACAGCAATTTAATTGATCGTTTTATGACCTGAATTTGAAAAAATAACTCAAGTTGGAAGAAAAGATCTTTCAAAAATATTTTTAAACAGAAATAATACAACGTAATTAAAATCAAGAGAACAAGCAAAATTAAATTTATGATTTAGTGTTTGTCTTTTCTTTAGGTTATTCACACCATCAGTGCCACTGATAAAGATGATTTTGCCAATGGACCAAGGTTTAACTTCTTTCTTGATGAACACCTGCCTGTAAATCCAAACTTCACTCTGAAGGACAATGAAGGTGAACATATATACACGTATTTGTTTATCTATGTGGTTTCTGCTTTGACCTTGTATGTAATAGACTTTATTCTTATATACTCACAAACATCTTGCAAATCAGCATTCAAAGTCAGTTTGATGCTACTGTGTGATGATGTGGGAATAGCTTGTATTTAAAATTGAGCCATATGTACAAATAACTTTCATTGAATTTATTCAGAAGCATCTCTTTAAACAAGAAATGTACATGTAATATGCTCTTGGGCAAATTTTAAGAGAAATCTTAGCTGACAAACTTGTTTATGAGAGCTGCTGCCACTGCTTGGAGGTAGAAAATATTCAAATTAGGAAAAAATGAAAAATATATCCTAGAGACAGTTACTAAAGGAAATGCAATGCTTGCAATCATCTTGTATGAGCAAGGCTATCAAGATGTGCTTTACAAATTATATTTCCTCTTGTTATTATAAGCACTGTCCAAAATATGGGTAGAAAGATATGCACAAGTATGCAGCGTATTTTGGAAATTTTTGAATCATTTTTATTTAGCCTTCTGTACTATGTGGTTAAAAATAATCCCATAATTTAGTAACTATGGAAGTTTTTTCATTATTTAGATGTCCTCTTTGGTACATTTCTCAAGGTTCCATATAAGTCATTCCTCATACATTAGAGAAACATTAAGCCATACGGTATGTGCAATTTTCTGATTAGGATCAACTTTTTCTTTCTCCAAACTGTATATTTGATTATGTTTATCTGAATATGCTGCTATTTGGAATTTAACACTTGCCTCAGAATCACATGCAGAAAACAGTGGCACATACATTTTGAAGTAAACATTGAATTCCCTTTTTCTTCACTTCTGGGAGAAGATTTTCAAATGCAAGTCACTAAATGACAACCTGCCAAAAGCATTTTTCCCATTTTCCCTAAACATCTTTAAATATAACAAAGTATCAAAATGTGCACAAAGCCATAAGATTTATATGAACATTTGAAGCTTAATTGTCTCTCATGTTTTAAGTGGCCCTATGTCAGCTCTGCTTATGGGAATCAATATTTGTGCATGTTTGTGTATGACAAATTGCATTTAACTGACTATTGTACATTTACTTACATTAGAACAGCCTGTCTTATAATTCAAATATACTTCGTATGTTTAAATATGTGAAACTTGTGAAAAAATCATATTTTTCCATATTTCAAAGAATTGTAAAATTTGGCAGAGGTTATTTAACTTGCTTTCTTAGGAGACTGGAATCATATGTTGATCCGTGTACTTTTGTTTCAGTTTCATTTTTTCTATTCCAATAAAAAATTTATGTTTTAAAATAATTTAAATTTGATAATATTACAATGAAAATTTGGCTTCGATTTAAGGATGTGTTCAATTCAAACTGTTTAACCTACATAGGTATAATTCTGAATGTATTCAGAAAAACAGAATAATTTTGCTATTGTTGAATCCCACATTCTTTTTTTTTTCTTTTTTGAGAGGGAGTTTCGCTCTTGTACCATGCCTGGCTAGTTTTTTTGTTGTTGTTGTTGTTGTTAGTAGAGACAGGGTTTCACCATGTTGGCCAGGCTGCTCTCAAACTCCTGACCTCAGGTGATCCACCTGCCGCAGCCTCCCAAAGTGCTGGGAATACAGGTGTGAGCCACCGCGCCTGGCCAAATCCCACATTCTTAATGAAAAGTTCTTCATAAAAGACAATTTTAGCTGGAATTGGTGAATTAAATTACAATTATGTATATAATTATAATTATATATGTAATTATATATGTTTTATATATATAATTGTAATTATATCTGTTTTATATATATAGATATATAATTGTAATTATATATATCTGTATATATTGAGATGGAGTTTCACTCTTGTTGCCCAGGCTGAATTGTAATGGCGTGATCTCGGCTCACTGCAACCTCCAGCTCCTGAGTCCAAGCGATTCTCCTTCCCTCCCAAGCAGCTGGGATTACAGGTGCCCACCACCACAACTGGCCATCTTTTTGTATTTTTTAGTAGAGACAGGGTTTCATCATGTTGGCCAGGTTGGTCTCAAACTCCTGACCTCAGGTGATCCACCCTCCTCAGCCTCCCAAAGTGCTGGGATTACAGGTGTGAGCCACCGTGCCTGGCCACTAATTACCTATTATATTTGAAATGTCTTAATTAAGTGATTTGACAATGTTACTAGTGTCAGAACTCCCATATAGGTTTTCTCCTAAAAAGTATATACATGCTTTTAAAAGAGTTTGTGTCTACATTTTTTAACATTTAACTATGCAAATGAAGTTTACATCAGCTATAGCAGCTTGAGTATGGATGGTTGTATAGTGGTAAAGATGTTTAAAATTTTTGTAAGAATATTTTTACAATTTTTGAGTATAGAAATTATAAATAACACAGAAATAATTTATCTTGGATAGAAAAAAGTAGCAACTCTTTTGGATGGAAACATTAACACATAGCTGAAAACATATACTTGAGTTCACAGTCTTGGTTGTCCTCCATAAATTCAGCCCCTAAACCTCCTGAGCCTCAGTTCTTAAATCCATTTTCCATGATTACAATCACTGACTTAGTACCCTCGGGAGAATTAATAATACCATATGTAAATATATTAGAATCAAATGGTCTTGCCTCCACAGACAAAGCAATTATAGATAATACTGTATAAAGATGAAATTAAAAATAAAATAGCCCTACCAAACTGTATACATACATGCATATACACATGCTTATATACGTATATTTATTCATGTACTCTGGAGATCAATTAAAATGAAAATACAGTGGAATAAGAGTCAGAAAATACAATGGAATAAGAGTCAGAAAATGCTGGACTGCAGGATCTTGTGTGCTTCGGCTTTGTATTATGTAAGTTAAGTGATATTTACATACCCACAGAACATAAAAAAAAAACTGGAAGAAAATTTATACTTCTCTGTGCCTATGTAAGTTAACTGACATTTACAAGCCCCCAGAATATAAACAAATAAATCCAGAAAAAAATTATTACTTTCTGTGCCTACTTCTCACATGACTTTCTGTGCCTACTTCTCACAGGAAAGTCTGTATTGAGAGAAACAACAGAAATCAGACATAGCCCCCAAACCAGGACGAGCGATCAGGAAGCCATTGGTTTAGTGACATCTCCCAAATTGCTATATGGCAAAAAGCAAGGGCACAGAAACAGATTTTTCTGAAAAAGAGAGAGAGAGAGAGAGAGATGCATATTGTTGTTCATGATAAGCCTGAGAAACAAAAATTTAAAAGATAGTGAATGAATTGAGAAATAAATCAGAAAAATGAATTTACTCTGACTAATGAAAAATGCATAAATTATGACTAAAATGCTTCTGTAATTTCAAAATACGGAAATAAATTAATAACGTATTTACAAAAAGATAAAAAATTGGTTAGACAAAATAAGGCAACAGTAAAAGAAAATAAATATGTATAAAAATAATTAGGAAATTCATATCAAAATAAAATTATAGTTTTGGCATATATAGAGAACTATATAGAACCACATAGAGATATGTAGAAATTTAATGATATCTATGTAGCTACACATATATGTTCAGAAAATTTAATTTTAATTATATATATGCACACATATGTATATATAGCACATATATATATAATTATAGCTATTGAACAACTAGAAACTACATAGAATTGTATAAATATTTAGTACAATTGAAATCTATAGTTGGGAAAGAATCTATAGTTAGGTAGAAAAGAAGTGGGATCAGATAGAAAGCAAAGGCTGTAAGTGTAATGTCTATGTCTTAAAAAGAGATCTGAAACAAATGTGGCATAATAATATGTTTCAGATCTAAGTGGTCATATTTTCTTTTAATTTCTACATGAGGGACAGAGTCCACTAAAACAAGTTTAGCACGTTTCCAGGCACAAAATTGGAGCTCACAAATTCATTCAACCAGTGTGCACGTAAACACCATTCCTGGAGGTTCCTATGGCAAGTGATGATCTCATTACAGGTGTAGTCAGGACCTATTTCTTGTTCTCAAACGGAACTGAAATGGAACAAAGAATAAACATGCTGCCCAGCCAGCATGTAAGAGATGTGTCTGTCCTGGAATGGGGAATTAAGATCAGTTCCTAAAGATGGAGATATCTAACCTGACAACTGAATGATGAATGAAGCTTAACATGAAAAGAGGGAATGGCTATAATTTATAGGCAGGAAGTTAGGCAAGCCTAAAGGCCCTAAGGTATAGGGAAGAGTAGCAGAGTGAGCTTAAGGGACTGGCTAAAGTTCCAAATAGAGTCAACATAGGTATTGAAAGTGGAAATTAAAGTTAGAGTTGGCTGGAGAGGAAATCTATAGCCAACTTGATTCCTTAGGCCGTGAGAAGTCAATCTCCTTTGTTTCCTAAAAAAAAAAAAAAAATCAATCATAATTTCAATGGAAGATATGGAAACTAACTTTTTAACAGGAGTGATGTAGTACGATTTCTAAAGGAGTATTTTGGTTGATATGTAGATAATGGATTGTGAGCAGGGAAGTACAGTGGTATCAATCATCTTTAATTATAACTATTGTAAAATACCTTAAGACTACGGAACAGTTTCCCTTTGTGAACAATAATACCAGAACTTCTTCAGATCTTCAATTCTTCTCCTCAGGATATTTATGCTAGGGCACAATTTCTCATGAAACTCTTGCATTTCTTCATATCTTGCGAGCAGAGGCATTAATTTTTTATTTTCTTCCAGACTATCTCTTCTGCAATGTTTGTATAACAATCAGCCTTGGAAGATACAGTGTCTTCCTTAGGTTCAAAAGACTTATTTATTTGATGTATAGTATTAATAAGGATAATGATACTCTCAGATACAGAGATTGGGCATGTTTCCTTACAATTTATTATCAAAGATCTAGGCCCCCTAAATTTAAGATTCCTTAGCTGAGTCACAAACCCACTGTGTGCTGCACACCACCTGGGGCCTCCACATCACTCCTCTTCACCTTAAGGTAGAAGGAAACAAATCTGAAGAAGAACTGATGCTCCTTGCTGTGATGTAAGTAAAAAATCCTTTGTCTTTGACTCAGAAGACTTGTGTTTTATTCCAGCATCTAGAACACTGTGTCAGGCTAACTGACTAGCATGTAAGTAGGTACGATCTCAGCTCACACCCTTCACATTTCTTGACACTTTATGGAAGTAACTCCTACCAGCAACTATTGTAAAAACACCTATGTTCTTATTATAAGTTCTTAATGTATGCATTCTAAGTTCATACCAGAGAATACTTCAGCAGTGTTTATGCCTAGAATCACATAAGGTAGCTAATTTCCTCATACCAAGAAGATCTTCACCCATCTATACTCTGATGAAATTCTCTTATTTAATATCTAAATCTGCTTTGCTAAATAACTAAATGTAACACAATGTTCCATGTTTTTGTCAAATCTTTCCCATTCCCATGGGATCTTTCCTGACATATGTTCTAACCCTCTTGAATGTGGAATCTGATAATTCACCTGAACGTTGCAGAACAAATGTCTCCTTTAATGTTCCATCATGTTTATTTTTAAAGTTTCTTTATTTTGGACCTAGGTTTCATTACTGTGACATGTGCTGGGAATATATTGGTGGAAATACTAACATGGATATAATGAACTGTTTAAGGAAGCAACAGTCCTATGAGAACAAATACATCCATTCAAAGAAAATGTGGTCTATACACATACAGCTTTGGTTGATATCCCTTTGATTGTTTTATAGACATGTAAATCACTAGTGAAATTCTTTATTTTTAACATTTTCTTTAGCATTTTATTCTTAATGATTTTACAATCATTGTCAGCCTTTTCTGATATCTAGAACAAATGCCAGTTTTTTGTTTGTTTGCCTTTTTTTTTTTTTTTTTTTCCTGGTGGGGGTAGGGGAAAGGGGAGAGAGGACTGGAACACATGGTCTTATTTCTTGATATATACAGAATTTTTTATTGAATGTCACGTGTTTTGTGCTGCTGTAGTGGAACACCTGAGACTGAGAATTTGTATAGAAGAAAAAATTATTTCTCACAGTTCTGGAGGCTGGGAAATCTGAGATCATTTGCTGTCTGTAAGGGCCTGGTCTCTGCTTCCAAGATGACACCTTTGGACAGAAGGAACGCTTTTCTTTATGCAGCAGGACAGTGGAAGAGAAAAAAAATCTCACTCCTGAAAGCCTTTTTTTTTTTTTTTTTTTTTTTTTTTTTTGAGATGGGGTCTCACTCTGTTGCCTAGGCTGGAATGCAGTGGCGCAATCTCAGCTCACTGAAACCTCCGCCTCCCAGGTTCAAGCAATTGTCCTGCCTCAGCCTCCCAAGTATCTGGGACTACAGGCACTTTCCACCACACCTGGCTAATTTTTGTATTTTTAGTGGAGACAGGGTTTCACCATATTGGCCAGAGTGGTCTTGAACTCCTGACCTCAAGTGATCCACCTGACTTGGCCTCCCCAAATCCTGGAATTACAGGCGTGAGTCAATGTGTCCGGCCTGAAAGCCCTTTTTACTGTGGCATTAATTCCTTCATGGGACTGGAGCTCTCAAGACCTAAACACCACCCATTAGGCCCCACCTCCCAACATTATTGTGTCGGTGGCTAAGATTCCAACACATGAATTTTGGACGGGACAAAAACATTCAAGCTCTAGCACTAACAGAAGATCAAATGATAATATATTTCTCCAGAGAGTATTCACCATTTCTCTGGTAAGCAATTAGAGAGGATTGTATTCACTTTAATCCACTCAGAGTCTGAACTGAGTCACAGCTGATTTGCGGTTTTGTTTAGTTTCAGTTTGTCTCTGATTTGTTTCTGTTTCTAGAGGATGACCCTCTAGGGCTCTAGACTGAGAGCCTCCTTGTGCACTCGCAGTGGCCCTTAGCTTTCATCACCGTTCAACACCAAGATACAACAAAAAAGCTTTTCTTTGTCTTCCAGGGCTTTTCAGCTTAGAGTTTTGGCATTCTGTTAAACTTCCAATTTAACTTTCAATCTAAATTTTGAATATAACAAATGTCTTTAGGGAAATCAGTCATGTCCCTCAATTTCCAATTTAATTGCAGATGCAGGAAACTTCCAAAAACTCCCCTAGTTTCTCTTTCCCCAGCTTAGAATCCCAGCCTCTTCTTAGTTCCTAATATGAGTAAATACCTATAGAAGAGAGGCTGTTTTGCAACCAACGGTTTGCATCTCCACAGTTTTTCCTTCTCTAGAATATTAACTCCTCTAGTTATCTCGCTTCAGCAGTTTTCTGATGCCCGTAAGTGGAGATATTCTTTTTTTACTTTTTCTTTCTTTCTTTCTTTTTTTTTGAGACAGTTTCACTCTTGTTGCCCAAGCTGGAATGCAATGGCACAATCTTGACTTTCGGCAACCTCAGCCTCCCGGGTTCAAGCGATTCTCAGGCTACTGAGTAGCTGGGATTACAGGCATGTGCCACCACGCCCGGCTAATTTTGTATTTTTAGTAGAGACGGGGTTTCTCCATGTTAATCAGGCTGGTCTCAATCTCCCGACCTCAGGTGATCTGCCCGTCTCAGCCTCCCAAAGTGCTGGGATTACAGGTGCGCCTGGCTGAGATTTTCTTGATATTTTAAGCTTCTCTCTTTGTTTTTAGTGGGAGAATTCGTTTATCAAAAACTGCGTATTTTACCTAGACCTACATTTTATAAATGAAGAACCATTTGGGAAAAGTTTCATTAAGTAATTGGGACATAAACGGATCTTCAGAGAAAGGATGCTATTCAGTGGTAGTCTAATTATCATGAAGATGATTGCTGCCTGGATATTTCCTTGAATGCTACAGATATTTGCTCTTTGAAATTTAATTAAAATTGGGTTAGAACCCCATCTCATGTACCGAGCAAATCCAAGTTTCTCTCCAAAATTTCTGAGGATTAGTCACCATTTCAACCAATATTCCCTGTTTCTCAGGCACTTGTTGCCTCTATTACTTTTACAGGCCTGCTACATATCCTTCCCAAAGAATTCTTCCCAAAGAATTATGTTCTCACAGTACAAACTGTTTACGAAAGTTTGAGTGTACAGACTGCAGGGAAAGGAAAGGCCAGCTTAGTAGCCATCTGAAAAGGGATATCAGGTGACAGAAATTATAGCCTAAGAATAGATTTCCAACTCATTCTCTTTTCCAAATCTTAACTGGGATAACGTGGACAGCTAAATAAACTTGACCTATGAATGGATCCCAAAGTCACCTCCAAGGCAGAGAGACTTTGAGATTTACAGGAAGATATTTAGATGCTGACTCAATTCTGCCTACTATCCCTTACTATGTTGGAGGAATCTCTGGGAATCAGAGCTCAAAACACCTTTCTTAGAGAAAGATCAGAGGACATGGCAGGGGTCAAGTTAGTTCAAGGACAGAGGCAGTTATTATGAATTCGGACATATTGAACATGATTATATATCTAAGTGAGACTTTTTGAGCTAACATGAAAATACTGTCAATTAAAAAAGTCTGGTAAGATGATACAATTCAAATGGACACTATTAAAAACTGCATCAGTGAGCAGAAAGTTCAAAAGGGGAAGCAAATAGAATGTTTCGGAATTAGACTCTAGAAACAGCTTGCTACTGTTTGAAACCTGGCTTCTCTACTAATTATAGGTGAAACTATGGCCACGTCCTTATGTTCACGGGATCTCTGTTTTCTCTTTTGTAAAATGGAGATATATAGGCAATTATTATTTTATCAGTGTACATAGAGATGAAACAATAAAGAATTTGAAAACACACATGCAATGTAATGAGGCATAATAGGCACATTGAAGATAACTAAAATATAAATAAGTGGATGGAAAAACAATAATGGAATAACTAAAGAAATTATCCTGAGTGAAGAAAAATATAGATTTAGGAGTGAAAATCTTCTAACTTGACAGATGATGAAATGATATTACAAATTTCCACACAGTGAATTTAAATTGTAAAAGTAGTAGATAGTGTCAAAATACTCATTTGTAAAATTAGAAGTGAACAGCCAATTGATCTTCTTTTAGTGATATTTGAAAGAACTACAATAAAAGAATCCTTTTCTAAGATAACACTCATGTGACAATTAAGCAATGTATTTCAAAATACTGAATGTTACAGAAAACAACAACTATATTATTTATAATAAAATTCATTTGGCAAAAAGTTACAATAAGGGATTTTTCAATATTGACTATGTAAATGTTGGAGCTATTATTGCCAAATGAAAATAAGATGAAATAAGAATAAACATTTTTCAAAGGTGAAGTGTAAAATAAACTTTATCTAAACTAATGTGAATAAACATTTACCAGAAACAATGAAGTGTTGAATATAATCACATATAAAAACAATGATAAATTGATAGAAAATATAGTATTTCTTATGAAATGTCTGTTAAATGCACTTTGCATATTGTCAATGTGAATACATTCAATTATTGGACCTAATTCAAAATGAAGACAAACACTTTACACACACACGTGTGTGCACGCGTGCACACACACACACACACACACCCTGATTCCCTCGGGCTGACATTTTAAGCTATCTGTCCAGCATGAACCACTCTAGCCTCACATCAAATTATTATTTATCATCACCCTTCCTTATGTTCCTTGAAAAGAATGCCTTTCCTCTTAAGAGAAATTCTGTAGACAGTTCTTAACATTGTTTTTCTTCTGCTAGTTAATTTTTCCAGTGTTATGTACTGTCTGCTGGGTATACAACAGTTATTTAAACTGTCCTCATTCAAGGAATTCAAAGACATAGGTCCTGCTTTCAAGGGGCTTGCTGTCTAGTTGGGAAAATGAGGATGATATGAAATGTAATTTGCAGTTGATGGAGATGAAATGTGAGCTACTTTAGAGAGATCACTACAAATTGTATTGTTAAAAGTGGTAGAACATGGTTTGACTTTAAGAATAGAGTTTGTTCCACCAGGGAGAGTGAATTAGAGATTACTTTTCAGTAAGTGGTGGATTAAAACAACATTGAGATGACAGAATGCAGCGTCAATTACTTGGTTGGAAAAATCTAGAGAGGGAAATGTAGCAAAGAAGAGACTCAACGGCATTTTAATTCACTCATGAGAACATACTAATGACTAAGCACTTTGCTTTATTCTGTACTCTAAGATACTCTGGCGTTCATTCTTTAGCTGCTTTAGTAATAAATCATGATGGCTAGAAAAAATTGTGCCAAGAAATCTTCCATATTTATCTGGAAAGTTATTTCTCCCAATTTATTAAATATTAAACATTGATTCAGAGAATAATCAAGTGAAGGGTTTTTCTTTTATAATATATGTTGTAAAATACATAATTTTGCTTAATATTGACCTTATTTTTATCGTTAATATTTTGGTAATAACTTTATTTAAAATTTAAGAACCAGAGTTCAAATATAATTTTTAAGTTAGAGCATTTAAAATTGTATTTTCTAAAACAACAAAAAGGTACGAAATGTTTTCTGATTAAAATGTAGTTTTTTCTTACTTCTCTTTAAATTGTGATGTCAACTTTTAATTTTAACATCAAATAATTTCATTGTATAATTTTAACTGCTTAACTTCACATCTATAGCGAATAAACTATGGCCATATTATCACTAAATTTGTGAATATAGGCTTGAGCCAGACTTCCAGGAATACAATAACCATGTTCATTCATTTGTAATATGCAAGTATAACCTAATCCCCCAATATAAAATCATTAGTCTACAAAGATAAATCCATTCTGTTTCAAGATCTTCGTGCTATTTCTTGAGGGAATGTGCTTTATTTGATGTAAAGAGATTTGCCAACCTAATTCTTAGGCTTAATTCTAACTGTAAAGTACATTTGTAAATCTTACAGATTTTATTAGGGCAAAAGATTATTAGTAATTGCGTGTGCATTTCTATCTCTATTTACAGGGTTCTAAATCACATTTCACTTGTCTTTTACATTTGAAAATGCTTATTATTTTTTGATGATTTGCTATCAGGAATATCTACTACTCACATTGGTTTTTATTATGTTCTCTTTTTTTGTATGTGTTTTCCATTCTCATAGATACTTGAATTCTTTAAAAATAAATGAGTCAACATAACACATTGTTTCTAAAACAAGAAAAAATGCACTGGAAATTAATTTTTTTAATGATATGAAACAAGATTTCTTGGAGTGTCATTATTACTTTGTTGGTGGCATTCTGAAGATTTAGTGTTTTCTTTGGCTTTATTACTTTTTATTATTTTTTGCAGCATTCGTTCATACTTCTAAAAATGATCATAATGTTTATAAGTTGCTTTATACTTTTAACAAAACACTTGAAACAGGAAAACTTTTTTTCTTGTGGCTATTTGGGGTTGTTGAAAGAAGATGTAACTTAAGTTACAATAAGGGATATTTTCAGCATTGACTATGTAACTGTTAGAAAGATGTCTTTTGGAGTCTTTTCAAATTTCACACTCCATTGGTAGGGAAATGCAGGTGTGTAGTTTGATACACATTGCAAATCAAGGGAATTTTTAAGTGTTTATCTTGTATTTCTTTGGCATTGCCAGATTTGTAGCAGTCAACATTCCTGTAGTTTATTTTTGTCCTTCAAACAAGAACTCACAGCTGGTGTTGTAATATGCTTAATTTCTCTACAGAGTATAACCATTTAAAATTTTGTTTTTATCCACAGGGTTTCAAGAGACCATTTAGCGATTCCTCACATTCCTAAACAAAATAACGCACATATAATCCACCCTAAATTGCAAATCAAGCCTCATATATCCTCTAATGGATGTGGCTGCAACTGTTATCTAAGTCATTAGATATCTGAGTCATTAGTTATCTAAGGTCAGGGACGAGGTTGGAACACATGGATTTTATTCTACGATGGCTCTTCTTTCCCCTATCAGTCAAATACTAACATTTATCCAGATGCACCTTGAGAGAATTACACCATCCTTTACCTGAATGCGGACACTCAAGCTTGACTAGTGAGAAAGTAAAGAGCATGTATACAATCTTGACCCTAAAATGTAAAAGATTGTGGATTAACTGTAGTGATCCATTTTAGTGGCTCTTTTGCTTTAGGTAGAAAGATATGCTTTTGTTCTCTCTCTGCTTATTTCAAACTCTATTAATTGTTGTTTTTTGTATATATGTAAAACATAGAAACATTGATTGTTGCTTTACCTATATATAAAATTATGTTTCACCTTATGAATTTGCCAGCCCACACCACCTCTCGCCTTTTTACTCCTAGTCACGAATGAAAGAAAACTGACTCATATTCACTAAGCAAAAAAATAGAAGTAGAAAAACAAAACAAAAATATTGCTAATTTTGGCTGGCCATGGTGCCCCACACCTGTAATCCCAGCACTTTGGGAGGCTGAGGTGTGCGGATCACGAGGTCCAGAGATTGAGATCATCCTGGCCAACATGGTGAAACCCTGTCTCTACTAAAAATACAAAAATTAGCTGGGTGTGGTGGTGCACGCCTGTAGTCCCAGTTACTTGGGAGGCTGAGGCAGGAGAATCACTTGAACCCGGGAGGCGAAGGTTGCAGTAAGCCAAGATCGCACCACTGCACTCCAGTACCCCAACCTGGTGGCAGAGCAAGACTCCATCTCAAAAAAAAAAAAAGATTTATATATATGTGATATATCACATATATATATAAAACTAATTTTATCATTGCATGTCACTTGCTTTCCTTTTGTGAAAATGTAGTTTCCATTCCTCTGCTTTAATTCTGTCCTTGCTAAGAACCACATGGTGCTACAAAAGTCACCTGCTCCACCAGGTACATTAATGCAGGTGAAGAAAAGCTATTTTAAAAATAGAATTATACATTCGCTTGTTAAAACTCTCTAAGGATTTATGCTTACAATTTTTTTTTAGTGTTTATAAATCTAGTGACTCCAAACGTAGTTTTTTCCACTTTAACTCATTCATTCTCTACTAAAAAAATACTGTTTATTAAAGGTTTGTGATAAATAACGGGTAGAAGTTTTCTCTTGGAGTTCATACCCCTATTTTTATTTAAGAAAAAAACAGCTGTTCTTATCTCTACTTCTGCCGTTATTATATTATTGTTATATGTTTATGAATTATTTTACATTTTGGCTTGGACTTTATTTTAAAAGCTCCCTTTTTCTTCTTTATTTCCCTCCTTTTTAAATTAACACTTCGACAAATTTGTGTGTTATTCATAAGCACATTTCCTGATATTCTTCAAGAATCACATAGTTGTTTCATGTGTATTTGTGCTTATTTTGTAAAGCCCGAAATACAGCCTTGAATATACAGATGTAATGGCTTTCTTTCTACCTAAAGAAAGATTGAACGATTTAAAATACGTTTTTTTAAAAAATCCTGGTAATAGATGGCAGCTTCTTTGCAGAAAGAGATGTTTTCGTGCCGAAAGTGGAAAAACAGCTCAGAAGAAAAAGGACAAAAGAAACTTAGAAGAGCTACTGTGTAGCATCTGATAAAAGAACGAATATTGGCCAGGCGCAGTGGCTCACACCTGTAATCCCAGCACTCTGGGAGGCCAAGGGGGCGGATCACAAGGTCAGGAGTTTGAGACCAGACTGGCCAATATGGTGAAACCCTGTCTCTACTAAAAATACAAAACATTAGCCAGGTGTGGTGGCGGGCACCTGTAGTCCCAGCTACTTTGGAGGCTGAGGCAGGAGAATTGCTTGAACCGGGGAGGTGGAGGTTGCAGTGAGCCAAGATTGCACCACTGCACTCCAGCCTGGGTGACAGAGAGAGACTCAGTCTCAAAAAAAAAAAAAAAAAAAAAAAAAGAAAACAAAAAGAACAAAAAGAAAAGAAAAAAAAGAACAAACACTAGCAGATTGATTACTAATCTCCGAGGAGATTATAAAATAAGTACATTTATTTTAAATTTTTCTATATACTAGGTGGAATCAGTTAAGATGGTTATAATTTGTATCAGCATTATTTGTAAATCCAAAGCAGAAATATACAATGGACATTGTATTTATCCAGGATTTTAAGATTATCAAGTAGGAAGGAGTGTGGCAGATGGTCAAAGGGATGACATTCCAGGGTGCAAATCAGAACATAATGACATATTGGATCATGCATTTGTAGTTTGGCAGAAAGACAAGTAAGGCCACAAGGATGTTTGCAAACTTAGATGAGCAAGCAGAATCCAGAGTCCGAAAATGGAGATTAAGCCACTGTAATATTCAAAGAAAGGGAAGTCAGAGAATACGAAGAAATAAACCTTCGTTAGAGAGCATAAAGAGATCATGCTGCTGAAGTATTACAAGATATATTAGTTCATTTTGCTTTCAATTTCTTTCTACATGTCAATATAATAAAACTGTAACAGAAGACAAGTTCCTGCTGAGTGTAGTTCAAATCATTATTAATCAAGTACCGATTATGGAAAGGGTGCTTTGCGGGAATGCAAAACACCATCGTTTGATGAATGCGCTCTGATAATGGTTAAATTATGAATAGATTCTATTCCTGCTGCAAGACTGAAAAAAACTCAGAAACAATATGAAACCATGCCTATTGATTTGTCTGGTGGAAGTTGAGCTGTATTTCCTAGCTTTCTCTTCATACACATTAAAAATTTTTTTGGCCTAATTAGAGATCCCCATCTGAGGATTTCAAACGTTTCTGCTGTTAGATAGTTTTGGAAATATTACTTTAATGGTCTGGCAGGCTATGCTTGAAATAAAATATATCTTTGCCTGCATTATCAAAAAAGAAATTTGCTGATATAACTGAGAGTATATAGGTGTCTGATAATTTCAGTTTCAAAAAACGCATACTTTTTCATATTTTCCAAGCTATAAGGTAATTTTGGACTAAAAAACAGGATTTATTTTTGCCCCAAAACCTATTTTACAGACACGCCTTATTTTAAATTGAACTGTATTATAGTTTACTACAGTGGCACATAAAGTCTATCCTGCAAGGTCTTTCAAACTATTGAACAAAAAAATGAGACACATAATAGTAGCTCAAGAAAACTACATCTGATCTCCAGAAGCATGTGACTTGTATTCTACTAATGTATTCTGTGGCCTGTAGAAGTACAGAAGTTGAATGCATAACTACCTAACAATATATTTTACGACAAATATTTTTGTGAAATAGCCCCACAAAATTATTACCAATTATAAACATCTTTGGAATATTTATTGCTAGAAAGATGGAGAAATTATATTTATTATTATGATTGCTTTTCAAATAAATGAAATTTCAATTATTTCACAGTCATCACAGGGTATTATTAGAGTGTAGGCATAAGCCTGATATTATATATGTGTGTGACAACCTCCCTGCTTCCTCCTATTTGTGTCCATATTCTTTTTGAACAAGAAATGGGACCATATAACAAAATAAATAATGCATTGTCATCTATTTTTAAATATTAAAATATATGCAAAACTATTTCTGCATTAAACTAAGGGTATGGTTTATGTAAATACTAAAAACGTATTGGTTATAATGAAAAAGATATTAAAAAGTTTTCCAAAATTTTCTGGACATTTTCAGGGGCCCTTTTGTCAACAAAATTCATATACGACATGTAAACATTCTGTTAATTCTTCATGTGAAATATTTTCCAAACTATTTTTTAATGTCCCAAAGTCTTCTGAACACATATTATTGGTTTAAAATTTCACTTTTAATGTAGTGAACCCAAAACTATGCCCAGTACTCCAGGGCAGCCGTCCTTTCAATAAAGAGAAGCAGAAATTTCTTATCTTTATTGAATGCTCTCAGATTGTTTAGCTTGTTTGACAGCTCTATAGACTTATGGCTATATTTCTATATTTATCTATCTAATCTCCCTATCATTTACCTACGTATGTATTTACTTGTCTATCAATCATCTATCTATATTTTAAAATAAAGCTGCTATTCAAGATCCTCCCTATGTGATACTTTCCAAAGTCTACCCTCTAATGTGCATCTTTATTTCATGTCTTGTTGTTAAATTTCTTTGTTCTAGCTATACAAAATCTCCTCGAATCTTAATCTAATACATTAGCTTTACTAGCTTGGCTTCCAAATGTTCTATAATCTGCTGTCTTCATCCAAGCTATAGACAGTTAGAATTAAGAACCCAGCTATGGTGCACATTATTAGAGATTGACATTGGCAATTAGTTCTCATCCACAGATGTTCTATCCTGCTATGTTTTCTCCTTATTCAGCCTATATTAATTTTTCTTATTCATTTGGATGCCATTTGAGACTTTCTATAATATTTATTTATTTATTTAGGGACGGAGTCTCACTGTTGACAGCCTGGGCTGGCATGCAATGGCGTGATCTCGGCTCTCTGCAACCTCTGCCTCCCGGGTTCCGGCAATTCTCCTGCCTCAGCCTCCTGAGCAGCTGAGATTATAGGCGCCCACCATCACACCTAGCTAATTTTTGTATATTTTAGTAGAGACGGGGTTTCACCATGTTGGGCAGGCTGGTTTCGAACTCCTGGCCTCAGTTGATCCACCCGCCTTGGCCTCCCAAAGCGCTGGGGTTACAGGTGTGATCCACCGCGCCTGGCCCTCATTTATTTTTTAACCATTGTATATCGTGTTAGAGATTTGTTATTGGTCTTGTTGCCTAATTTTGCAGTTTCAGCAAGACGTATTTTATTGTGTCTAATATATATACATGTATATATACATGTGTGTATTTGTGTGTATGGTGTGTTGTGTTTCTGTGTATGTGTATATATGTATGTGTGTATATATGTATTTCTATATAATATATATATTTCTATATAATCTATATATTTCTTCTTCCTTTCATGTTCTTCCTCAGTGTTCAAAATTTTGTTTTTCAAGTTCAGTGAGCCTTCTGCCAAATACATTTTTTGCTGTTCCAGTGAGGTACAGAATATCCCTTGTCAAGAACTCATTATTCTTCTGTGCTAAGCCTTTCTAGATGGGAAGCTCTTTGCCTCCTGAATCGTCCTTTCTTTTCAAAAGTCAAAACTTTAACAGGAAAAAAGAGAATGAACATTTTTATGTCTTTATGTCTTAGAGATTTCTATTTCAGGATTTTAAAATGCACTAGAAACATATTCTGGCATTTGTTTTGTTTCTGATTGCATTTCCAATAGTTTTCCTGAAAATAGCATGCTTCAAGATTATTAATATGAGATGTATGCTAGGCCTGGGCCATGAAAGAGCCGCCATCTACACTGCATGTTCTGTTATTTCACATGTTATTATTCGTGTTTCCTGAGATTCAGGGACCAGTATCTCACATCTCTCCTTCAGAGGAGCAGCTGTGAGATTGTCAGACATGTTTGTGCCCATGAATACTTATTTCATGCATTTCCCATAGACTAAAGACTTCTGTTAATTATGATGCAACATCCTACAGCTGATAGATCTGCTTCCACAAAAGTCAGGTTTTCTGGGAGAGTAAACATGACTGATAAATTATTATATAATACACATGATGTCATTTCTCCACTTCTTTCTCTATCCTATAACATGTTTAAAAATAGCTAGCTGGGTGCGATGGCTCACGCCTGTAATCCCAGCACTTTGGGAGGCCGAGGCGGGCGGATCACGAGGTCAGAAGATCGAGACCATCCTGGCTAACATGGTGAAACCCTGTCTCTACTAAAAATACAAAAAAATTAGCCGGGCGTGGTGGCAGGCGCCTGTAGTCCCAGCTACTCTGGAGGCTGAGGCAGGAGAATGGTGTGAACCTGGGAGGCTGAGCTTGCAGTGAGCCAAGATGGTGCCACTGCACTCCAGCCTGGGTGACAGAGCGAGACTCCATCTCAAAAAAAAAAAAAAAGAATAGACAGCTGATGTAATTTTTAAAAATTCCTCTTTCACTAGGTAAGAAAATTTTCTTCAATTTCTCATTAGATTATTTATTTCTGATTTTCAGTAACTCAATCATATATGTATGTATATGCATATTTTCTTGTGTTTTATTACGTATAGTACATTGAATATTTGAAAAATTAGCTTTTTATTATGTTAATTTAGCAATGTACAATAAATAATATCATTTTAGGATATTGCACTGTGACTGTTATAGACATACCTACATAAAATACAATTTCTATTTTCAGAATAAAAGACATTGATAAGAGAAAAAGAAGCCCTAATTGTAATTGTCAAATGATCCACTTACTTTTTAGTGCAAAATAATTAACTCATAGATGTAGCTGCATATTGAGTTCCCTGGAGTTGGGTTGGCATTTGGAGTGCAGGTGTCAGTGGAGTATGCCATTGGGATCAACATCTGCAGATCACAGGAGAAGGAAGAACGACTGAGTAGAGTGACAAATGGAGCTGCCATTCACTCTTAATGTCTCTTAATGGCTGACCCCATGGAAAAGCTCTGGAGCTAAAGTTGTCCATCAGTATTGTCAGTGCAGGAAGGGGGACGGCCCAACGTTTGTAACCTTTCAGCAGTGAGTCGTTAGTTATATGCTATTCCGGAAGTGTGACCAGGGGGCAGGTGGCAATCTATAGCTACGGCAACAGGTAATTTTATGAGGGGATCTGAACAGTACACCCAAGTATGGACCATGTGGGTTTTCAGCTATGCTTTCAGGGATGAGGAATAACAGTACAATGAAACATATACTATATGCACTGAGGACATCAATACCATTTGGCAGTGAATTGGAGATCAGGCAATGTGACACTGTGGTGTTGAGCAGGGTTCTAGAATAGAGGTTTTAGCCTTATCATTTACTAGCTTTGTGATTTTGGGCCACTAACACTCTGGGACTAGGGTTATTTACTTTTAAATTAGTGTTTATAACAAAAATTATTTTCAGCTATGAATTAAAGAATTTAGCACCCTGTCCCTCATAAGGTTTTATAGATTGAACACAATATATCATGCAGGCATTTATTATAGTACATTGCATTTAAAAAACACATTTTTACAAAGATGGTTAGCTATTTTATTCATCATTAACTTCCCCATGGTCAAACAGTACAGCTTCAAATCACAGCTAAGTCTAAGAAAGTTTTTTGCTTGACCTACTGTCTCCATAGAAATATTATCTAAACCAGTTGTTCTTATACCTGTTTTATGCATCAACTTCACCTCAGTAGTTTGCTAAAAATACAGATTTGTGCTCCTATTACATATATTCAGAGCCTCTAGGTTTGGAGGAAGTCTCATTGGCTCACTTCAAAGTATAGGACCCTAAGTGTATGACTTCAGGCCGTCTGCATCCCTTTAAATCTTGTAGCTATTAGGTCCATGTCCAAAATGTTCATTGCTTCCTCCTGCTTTGTCTTCCCACTATTTTCTTTCATCTTTAGTGTGGCTGTATTAATTTTTCTAAATAGGTTTCTCAATTGGAGAACGAATATTAGCTTCTCTTTAATAATTGCCCCTTCGTGTTCCCTTGTCCATTTCATAAACTGAAACAAGAAAGATACACATCCCCGTTTTATCCATTAAAGAAAATGTGAATCTTGAATGGCGGCTTGACTAAGTATATTTTGTTTTGCTTATGTCTATCATAGATAACACAGCCAGCATTCTGACAAGGCGGAGGAGATTTAGTCGAACTGTTCAGGATGTGTATTATCTGCCCATTATGATCTCTGATGGTGGAATCCCCTCTCTCAGCAGCAGCAGCACCCTCACCATCAGGGTTTGTGCATGCGAGAGAGATGGGCGCGTGCGGACCTGCCATGCAGAAGCCTTCCTGTCCTCGGCTGGTTTGAGTACAGGAGCCTTAATCGCTATTCTTCTCTGTGTTCTCATTCTCCTGGGTAAGTCATTCTAAACCCTCAGTTTGTATGATGGCAATTCTGAATGAGAGGGAATCATTTTGACAAATCTTAAGGATTAGGCATACATAATGTGGGTAAGGGAACAGCTGCTCCAATTTCCTATGAATTAATTTTCTCAATACTATCATTAATCTCAAAATAGTTAGATTCAAATGTGTTGAAAGAACTGAAATAACAGAAGAAGGATAAAATCGGAAAGAAATAGCTTTTGAAAGTGTATATTTTGGAAAGAATTAATATTAAAATATTCAGAATCCCATCTTGAAAGAGCTTTTGAAATTTTTTTGCAAGAACCAAAGTGGCATCATTCTAAATGAATCTGACCAGGACCCCAGCGCACTTAGCTTCTGAAATCAGAGGAGGTCACCCATTCATTCAGGATGAGGGTGAGGGTCATATGGCCATAGGGTGAGTAAATGTAGAGATCAAATATAAAACAAAAGGACTTTAGTTACAATATTGTGTTGTATTGGAAATTTGCAAAGATGGTTAACTTTAGGTACTTTCTCCCCTTCATGTAAAAAAAGAGTGTAACTATGTGAGATGACAGATACATTAATTTGCTTGACAACACTAAGCATTTCACTGTGTAATAATAGTGAAAACTATTATTGGGAAAACATCATCATGTTGCACAGCTTAAATATGTAAATGAATAAATCATAAAACAAAATGAATCTGAAAATCAAATAAAAATAGATATCTCGTAGAAACTTATACTAGTTCACAATAATTAGTTAATCATTAATGTTAGCTAGTTGTTAACATACTAAATATTTTTTGGTCTTAGAGGGATATTAAATTTTATTAAATTTAATTATATTCCCTTGAAAACAATAATTTTGTCTGGGCGCGGTGGCTCACACCTGTAATCCCAGCACTTTGGGAGTCCAAGCGGGGGCAGATCACAAAGTCAGGAGATCGAGACTATCCTGGCTAACACAGTGAAACCCCATCTCTACTGAAAACACAAAAAAATTAGCCGGGGATGGTGGCGGGTGCCTGTAGTCCCAGCTACTCAGGAGGCTGAGGCAGGAGAATGGCATGAACCTGGGAGGCGGAGCTGGCAGTGAGCCGAGATCATGCCACTGCACTCCAGCCTGGGCAACAAAGTGAGACTCTGTCTCAAAAAAAAAACATAAATAATAAAATAAAAGAAATTTTTATTTGAAATTTTCATTACAGTTTATTTAAAAAACACTTTCTCTAATTTTACATCATCTGTTGTAATAATCTAAATTTTTTCACAGCTGCATGAGGAGCTTGTATAACTATAAACTCTTTAGAATGCTCTTTGAAACAAGATAGCAAATCTGTATTGCAATAACAAGAAAGATGCATGTAAGGAATCTTTCTGCTTCATAAAGTGGGGAACTGTGTCCAAAGTCTTTTTTCTTTCTCTTAGCAGCCTGTTTTTTATTCCTTTTATGCTACTGACATACATAAAAAGAGAATTGACTGTTCTTCTGAGAAAGAGGCATTCTTGCAAAAATATGTTCCTTGTTTTGTTCCTGGGGTCGAAGACAAATAAGTTGTATAGATGGAGTGGGGATTAAAGTGTAATGAGCCTGGAAAGGAGAAGGGATTGGTAGGAAGGGGTGAAAGCATCCAGAGATTTGTGGGACATGGCAAAGCTGGTGAGTTTTGTTTGAGGAGTGTAAAGAAAGGTTTAAAGCTAGAGAGTCCCATTATAAAATCTTCAATTTGCAAAAGATGACTGTGAATGAAATGGAGAATAGAACTCCTGGTGACAAGAGGGCGTGTAGGCAAACCAATTAGGAAAACTCTGCCCTTATCTCCCTTCAACATAGCACGTATCAGAGTAGCATACTTATAACATACCTGAGGAAAAGTGAATAATATCTAGGTACTTTCGATGGACTCAGAAAAATGATCTTTGATAATGTAGATACCTGCATGAGTTAGAATGGCATCAAATACAACTTCTTATATCTTGCTGAATGTAGATCCTGAACTACCCTGAGCTAGGGGACATTGGAAGTTCACTTCATTGAAGTTGCCCAGCAAGAGAATATATGTAGAGAGGCAATGGACTGGGATTGTGCAATGAGAAACTACAATGTGATCGCTAAATGAGAAGGATGAGATAGCAGAGGACAGTGAAGAAGTGAGAGTAGGAAGAAAGTAAAGTATAATGTCACAAACATCCAGGGAAAAGAGGGTGTCAATGAGCATTATGCTGTGTAGTAAATCTTGTCAACAAAGTCAAAAGATGCCTACAAGTTCAATAAATTGAGCAGCAAAATGCTCAATTGCACTTAGCAACACGAAGGATGGAAGTTTGGTGCACCAGAGCAAGAACTATTTCATTGCATTCAAGTCATTTCTAGCTCGTCATGGTGGCACACACCTGTAGTTCAAGCTACGTAGGAGGCTGAGATGAGAGGATCCCTTGAGCCTGGGAGTTGGAGGCTGCAGTGAGCCATGATCACACCACTGCACTTCAACCTGGGTGACAGAGTGAGACTCTGTCCCAAACATAAATAAATAAATAAAAACAAATAAATATGTACAGTAAATGTATGGTGGAGAGGAAAGTCAGGAAAAGAGCCTTTAGAAACTTTATATGGACGGGCACGGTGGCTCATGCCATAATCCCAGCACTTTGGGAGGCCGAGGTGGGCAGATCACGAGGTCAGGGGATCGAGACCATCCTGGCTAACACGGTGAAACCCCATCTCTACTAAAAACACAAAAAAATTAGCCGGGCGTGGTGGTGGGCGCCTGTAGTCCCAGGTACTCGGGAGGCTGAGGCAGGAAAATGGCGTGAGCCCGGGAGGCAGAGCTTGCAGTGAGCTGAGATGGCGCCACTGCACTCCAGCCTGGACGACAGAGCGAGACTCCACCTCAAATAAATAAATAAATAAATAAAATAAACTTTATATATTTATTGGTCAGAACTGCTATTTTCTTTAGATATCAACATACTTCTTTTTTGTGTGTATTTGAAAAGAAAAAGAAAAAGAGCACAAACACTCCAGAAAGAGAAAACAAGGCTGCACAACAGCAATTACCCTGGATCTCTCTAGAGTCCTAACTGAAGTGATAGAGAATAGAATGCGGATTCTATTTAATGAGAGTTCTTCCAGAGTTCTTACTCTTAAAAGTAGATCACTTAGGTGAAGCATGTTATCTTCAAATTTTGAGCCCGTTTATCATCATAAAACTATTTTTGTTTACTAAGATAAATATCAAAAATGTAATTAATTTGTTAAATGTCTAGGTACATTTTGAGGTGCATTATTGAAAGAATATTTTATGTTTTCATGGAATGATACTTCATTTTAATTGGTTTTTATGAAAATGTTTTCTCATTTGGGGTAAGTAATAGAACATTTGTAAATTTTATGATATCCCTCAAGACTAATAAAGTTACTATATGATATGTTTACTTTTGCATTTTTATTAGTTGAAACTCAAATATGCTGTAAAAGCATATTTGAGCCGTGATCTGACTGGGACCTCTGCCAGCTCTGCTTTCAGTCCATACCTCACACACAAGAAGGTAACCTAGGTGAGGCCACCATAAGTGAGGCATGGATTGCTCCCTAATCTTAGACATAAATTTCCGGATAAATGGGGATCAAAGTGGATTTGGTGTGAACATGTGGTGGACAAAGAGAAGAAGATGGAATTGGTGAAAAGAAGCTCTAAAAGCATATCTGAGTTTCAACTAACAAAGTTAGTGAAAATATTTATTATAACTATAATTATATATTATAATGCAATGTTTGCTTTTCATGGCATTGATTAGTTTTTGTTATTCAGAAAGTATCCAGCCAAAGGATACAGGATATAGCCATCTGTAATTTTAAAATAATATTGAAGTTAATTTGTGAGATTATGATTTTCAGCATAAATATCGACAAAACCAAAGGTAGCAAAACTTTATTTTTGAACTCGTAATTCTGAAATAACGTTCAACCCTTGCAGCTAAACAAATTGTAAAATTAATATTTTAATATTAAAAAATTTTCCCTCTCAGCTTCTTGTTTGTGAAAATGACAATGATTGTACAAACCCAGCTCTAGTTTTGCCAATAACTGTGTGATCTCAAGCCACACAATCAGTTTTTCTTGTTTCTATTTCTAAACCTGTGAGAATGACATTTCAGTTGAAAGGACCTTAGAGTCATTCTGTAGAATTTTGAAATGCTTATCCTTGTTTTGTTAAAGATTGCATATGGTTCAACATTTTACAACATGGTCGGAATCCATCTGTGTATACGTTGAATGGTGCTTGTCAACTAAAGAGGCTAACTTTAAATGATAGATATAAACATTACGAGCTGGGTTACTGTCTGTTGAGGTTACCTTTTTCAGGTCTGCTGCATATGATGGATGGAAGAGAATTTAGAGTGAGGCTTTATGATGCAATCAGAATTTACCATGACAGTAGAGGTAGCTGAAGTCCTCTCTCCCTCCCAGAGGCCTGACTTTTATTTCCCAGCTTTACCCCATCTCTTGCCAGAGGGACTAGAGTAGTTGGCAAGGCAAATCTTGATCACAGTTGGTATAAGTCATTGAGTCGGGATCTGACTGGGAACTCTTCCAGCTACCCTTTCAGTCCATAGCTTACATATAAGCAGGTGACCTAGGTGAGGCCACCGTAAGTGAGGCATGGATTGCTCCCTAATATTGGATATAAATTTCCTGATAAATGAGGATCAGAATGGAGTTGGTGTGAACACGTGGTGAACTAAGAAAAGAAGATGGAATTGGTGAGGAGATAAAGGTCAGCCTGCTGTTCATTTGAGCTATTTCAAATGGTCTAGTGTGCCACCCTTGGTTTAAAAATCTAAGGTTTCAGAGAGAGATGCCACTCCCAAGTGTGGCAGGTCACACTCCATAAGTCAATAAAAATAACCTCCCTGACTCAGGCCACCTCAATTCTACCAAATTTAGTGGCAACATATGATGGTATGACAAAGAATCAAATGATATTTGAGGTTTAAAAAAATTCTGCTATGCAAGCTACTTAGGGAGGAGTATGTTGAGATTCAGTATGGAACGGGTTCAAATGCAAGTTGTATGACAGTTTATATTATGGGAACTGAAAGCCACTTAGTATGCCAAGCACTGGAATGATACATAATATATAGGAAAAAATATACATGATGAGAAAACAAATACAAAAAATGTTTCCCCATCTTTGAAGTACTTGATGATAAAATTAATTCATAAAACTCCACAAATTTATTCTAATTTATAATATAAAATGACAATCTCAAGGGCGTTTAAAAATTTACTAACCAAGGATAAAATGTTTATTTTAGACTAAAGACATCTAAAAACTACTACAGCTTATTCAAGTTTCAATCCAGTTGGCTTCAAATTATATCAGAAATTATTTATTTTGTACAAAGAAAAACAAGTTCTACATCTTTTTTTCGTAACACCTCCTTGGTTCTCTCATACTGTATTTTACCAGATGGCCCATTGTAAGAAGAGGTACCTTGCCCACATGTATAGTTTGATAGATTATCAGGGTCATTTGAACACATTCTTTTGACTGTCAGTTTTTAAATAAGGATTTGACTCTATTTATATGTATAATTATTGTCTGCACTCATTCTTTTAAAATATACTTTGGTCTTAGGTTTTTTTGGGAAACATTTCATTTGTTTTTCAAACATTAAGAAATATTCTCCAGTACAATTAGGAGTTTGATGTTATTAGTAACCATAAGCTAATTTTTAAAAAATATTTTAAAATTATTTTCCTAGTGAGGCTGTTACTGTTCAGGATAATTCACTTAACACAATGTCACATTACCACTTTCACAGAGATTATTTTTTTGTTTGTCCACATGAGAATTGTTTATGGAGTATCTATCTGGTGCCATCTGCTCCGGAAATATCTGTGGAACCAACAGGAATGAAAATAAGTTCATCAGGAACACAATGTATAACATTTTTCTCTGAGTTGATTTGAATTTACCTTTAACTAGAGGGATCCTATGTCTGTGTTTGCCCTGATGTCCTGACATAATTATAAACAACATCCCCTTTCACTCAAAAGTGTCTCAGATTTTGATTTTATATATATATATATATCATATCATATATGATATATATTATCTCATTTTATTAAATAAGTACATAACAAGCCTAGGAATCACTGAATACTGGCAAATAAGTATGTAACAAGCCTAGGAATCACTGAATACTAGCAAATAATATCCAGAAAGGTAGCAAATACTACCTTTTCTGGGGAAAAGGTAGATGTAAACCTTCAATGTTCAAACGTAAATGGTCTCTATATTTTGAATCATAATATATCTGAATTATTTTCTTTTGAGAAATAAGAAACTATATGCCATGATAATTAAAAAGCCAGGATTATCCCTGTATTTCATTAAGTGAATATGATACATATGCAAAGATTGAAAAATTGCACAAATATTGAAGGATGCAAATTACCTCCATATTTCTATGGCAGTATTGATTACATATTCCCTGTTGTGTCTGCACATAAATTCCCTTGACATCAACCACCAACCAATTCAATATAAAAGAAAATAACTTGATTTATTGGGGAAGGTAAGAAATTGTATTATAATAAATTAGGCAGTCTGTATAAACAGGTCTTTTGATCTAGAACAGCCTCCTCATTTAATTATAAAGATGAACAGAGATATACATCGTGCATGATAAATCTAAACTTCTGAATACAGTGGAGTGAATTACTTGAGGATGTTGTTCGGAGCTTTGAATTAGAAAACTGTCAGGTGGGTTTATGCTAAAATACACAGGGAGTTATTAAATGCATATTTCGTATGTTCAGCAAAAGCTTTTTTTACCCCAAAATAAAAGCGTATATTAAGTAATGTCTTTGAAGTATAGGCAACATATATGGGAAAATCTGTAATTCTGTGCATAATATTTGTAGCATTAGCATTTCATTTTCAGCTTTCTGTAACCACTTCATTTTAAACAGTAGTAATTCAATGCTTCCCATGTCTGCTGTACTGACCTGCATTGAATTTTCTCATTACCTTCCCAATGCTAATATCTTTTCATTTCACACTTTTCTGGATGGTTCTATGACCTTCTCTACAGATGCTTTTTTCTTGTCTTTTTGCTTCCTTCATAGTCTCCCATTTGCCTTTCCTCTGCAAAACTGGGTACCTCCCAGTGCACAGTGACCATCTCTTTCTCTCATCCTTTCCATCTCTGGGTTTAAAATCTACTCTTCTTCCTCAAGTTTTCTCTAGTTTTATAACAGATAAAACTAGTCCATATCGATTAGAGGTATACATTAAAATGGTTAAGCTATAAAGAAGAACAAAGTAACAATAATGATAAAAGTAAAGATAAAAGTTACTTTGCAGAGGTAAGCAGTAAAAGGGCAGTGGCTGGGGGGAAAGTATGTTCTTTATCAGAGTTAGATAACTTGGTGTTTGCTTCACAACCATTTGTTAAAGTTCACATATAATCAAGGTTGCCAGACACAATGCAGTATACCCAGATAAATGTGAATTTCAGATAAATAAGAAATATATCTATATCTATATATAGGTATATACGTGTATATGTAATATAAATAAGTCACATGGAATAATATAATAATATGCATGTGTGCTTAGCACAATATTTGCCTGTGTGTATGTATCTCAAATATTTTATGGGACACAATACCTTATGTGTGTGTGTGTATGTGTGTGTGTGTGTGTGTGTATGTGTGTGTGTTGCAGATGGTCTCCAACCAACAATAGTTTGACTTAAGATTTTTTTGACTTAACAAGGATGTGAAAGCAATATGCATTCAGTAGAAACCATATTTTGAATTCTGATTCAAAATTATTTATAATACCTTCATTATAAAATATGTTTTGTGTTAGATAAGGTTGCCAAACTGTAGGCTAATGTGTTCTGAGCACATTTAAGGTAGGCTAGGCTAAGCTATAATGTTTACTAAATTATGTGTATCAAATGCATTTTTGATTTAAGATATTTTGAACTTCAAATGGGTTTATAGGAATGTAAGCTCACTGTATGTTGAGAAGTGTGTGTGTGTGTGTGTGTGTGCATGTGTTTTGTTATTGATCTCAAATTCATGTTTAATTGAGAATCCTGCCATTTATTTTTGTTTGCTAAATATAACAACCTTAAATGTCAATCGAAGGTACCTCCCTGATTATTATGAAGTAAAGAATGTTTAAAATATTAATGGGCTTCATTATCACTATCATAAAGCCTAGAATATCAGCTGAGCAGGAAAAGAGCAGTCTATAGAGCTGAGGTAAATAATACTCAGCCTAATAACACAGCCTGTAACAAATTTGATGTGAGGGAACTATTTACATTTAGTAACAGTTTAATTTCATCAAATAGAAACAGTTGAAAATATTGATAAATGGCCAAAAGAAAGTTTCCAAGATACATTTCTATCACATCTTCTAATGTTTGCAGCATTATTGGAAATAAAGACTAATCCACCATATTTAGCAAGAGCTATCCTAAGGCACATGTCCAATTGGACACTCAGTTTATTATTTCGTGTCTTTGAAATACTGAAGTGGAATATTATTATAGTAGAAATATCATTACCTGTGATGCGAGAAATCACATTATGGTACAGGCTTTTCCATTTGCAATCTGTGTGATCTTATCTTTTGATCTTGGTTATTCAGATACTCTTTCCTGAGTCTCAGATTCCTCATTCTCATTTATGCCTAGTGTTCCATTATTGGAACACTAAGCTTGTGGGAGTTATTTATATCCTACTGCTCAAGGTTATCGCCAAAGTCTGATTTTTCACACACAAAAAAATTGCAACCTCAGGCATAAATGGGTTAAAAATAGAGGAAAGCCACAGCTCTGCTGTGAGAATTAAATAAATAAGTTATATAAAGAACATTCATAAATCAAAAAATTCCTATGAAACAAGTTGTGTACAAATAATGAAACATTATTTTGCCCCTGAATGGGAAAATGCAATTATTAATGCATGATAATATAATTTTAAAGGATAATTGACAAAAGCAATCAACATTAAAATATTTCTGCTTTGATTTTTTACAAAGCATCAAAATTTAAGGTGTTTAACGTTAAGGCTCCTTCTTCCAATATTCCAGAAACTTAAAACATCTTTAGTGTATCTACCTAGAAGGATTAAATATCTCTAGAGAGACCAGCTCACTACATTATTTTTTGAGTTAAAATTTCATATTATTTTTTCATCATGTGTTTATCTCACTTTAATCACTAAATGGTTTTACTGAAATATGAGCCAAGAAACCTACATCCTAGCAAACTGAGAGTATTGTGGTTTTCTATAGAAGATCAGCAGTTCACAATGTCTCCTGGGGTAATCATCTTTTACATTATTTGAGGCATTACAGTACCTTGTGGTGTTATTCAGAGAGCACAGAGAGGGTTCTGCTGCAATGCCAGCCTAACTCTGGAATGTGGTTAATGATGAATGGGAAAATGGGAAATTGCTGATGTAAAATCTGTAAGAATTTCCTGCCTGTTTTCTTAATTCTTCATCCTCTTTCCATTCTTCCTCAGCAATTGTGGTACTTTTTATCACCCTGAGGCGCAGCAAAAAAGAACCCTTGATCATTTCAGAGGAGGATGTACGGGAGAACGTGGTCACCTATGATGATGAAGGAGGCGGAGAGGAAGACACGGAGGCCTTTGACATCACAGCCTTGAGGAATCCTTCTGCTGCTGAGGAGCTCAAATACCGGAGAGATATCAGACCTGAAGTGAAGCTCACTCCCAGACACCAGACATTGTCCACACTGGAAAGTATAGATGTTCAGGAATTTATTAAGCAAAGACTGGCAGAAGCAGACCTAGACCCTAGCGTTCCCCCTTATGACTCTCTTCAGACTTATGCCTATGAGGGTCAGAGATCAGAAGCTGGGTCTATCAGCTCACTGGATTCAGCAACGACACAGTCAGACCAGGATTATCACTACCTTGGAGACTGGGGACCCGAGTTTAAAAAGTTAGCTGAACTCTATGGAGAAATAGAATCTGAAAGAACAACTTAGGGGGTCAGTTCTTGCAACGTCGTGGAATTTGCTTCCTGAGTAAGTGGAGATACAACCTCAGCAATGACAAGGAAGAAGTGTGGAAACAGTACTTGGAACTGAGCAAGCTGGACACAGCTCCTGTAGAAACAAGTGCCCTTTTCATGATCGAAACTGGGTTATTTAATTGGAAGAAAGTAAAAAAAAAAAAAAAAAAAAAAAAGGACGATACAAAGAAAAAGTTATTGTTCCTTGTGTATAT
This sequence comes from Nomascus leucogenys, assembly GCF_006542625.1. Classification (NCBI taxonomy): domain Eukaryota; kingdom Metazoa; phylum Chordata; class Mammalia; order Primates; family Hylobatidae; genus Nomascus; species Nomascus leucogenys. Next base: position 18,262,940 of record NC_044386.1, on the reverse strand, counting down.
TTTCAATTGCTCAATAAAGTCTGTGGTACTGTTTATTAAGAATACCTGAATTAAGCCAAACAATGATATTTGTTTCAATATTTTGCGATTTATTTTTTTCAAAAGCAAAACTGAACAAAAAGGCTCAAGATCACTGATGGCTATGACTTATAGGGCTGGTAACACTAATATAGGAAACTTGTGAAGGTAATCACCACCTCTTTTACCACTTTTCTGGGTGAACCCTTGAGAACCACACTCTGTTATTGTAACAGATCTCATTAGCCTTGTCTTGTGTTTATATTACATGAGGTATTTCCACTCTATCATGGACTTGTATGTACCATTTCCCTTTGCCCTCCCCAGTTCTTTTCTCCATACAAAACTGATGGAGCATGGGGATTTGCTGCCTGCACTGTAATGTATGCAACTTGAGTGCACCGGTTGTGTGCTGTACTGAGCACGAGACTATTGTCTCTATCCCGTACACCCCCTTTTATTTTAATGGGATACTCCTATTTTTAAATGGTCAGAAAGAATAGTTTAAGGTATATTATGAAAATCTGATATGTCAGGAAATAATTTAATTTTAAAAATAGCCACACACCTTCTACCAAATGTTGGGGAACTTTTTTTTCCCTTTTTTTCCATTTGTATTATTATATTTAAATATATTTAAATCAGGAATTTTGATCATTTCTGCATTTAAAATTAATTGTCAAACATCTTGCTGGCTAGTTTGTACTACAGTCTAATTCATTTATTTTCAACACGAGCAGTAATCAAAAATAAGTACCTCACACAATAACAATGTAGTCTGAAAGACTATCCTCCAATGAACGTAAATGCCATAGAATCATAGGTGACTTACATTTATTACTTACACAGGTTCAGATTTTTTCCATCTCACTGATAATTAGTTTTTCCATCGCGCTGATAATTAGTTTGGTATTAACAGGAAAATGTGGACTAGGAGCAAAAAAGGCGATGCACAGTTATTATCCTCAGATATGTTCCCCAAAGTCTCTGTGTTCAGGGTCCAAACCACAAAGTAGAGATGGCAATGACTTCCCTGCCCACCTCACAGGGTTGTTGTGAGGGTTAAATGAGCATCTGTAAAATGCTTTGCCAACTGCAAAGTATTCAATTGCATAAAAGCTTGCAGACGCTTATCTAATTTTCTAGTTTCATTAGCTTATAAATATATATTTACATGCATCTGGCATAAAATATTATATCATGGGAGAATTTCATGAAATCTTCAACAGTGAAGCTATTGTTTAAATATATAGTACACAATTCCAATTATTTTAATATTTTCATCAGCTAATTTCTGAGAATTTGGGTGGGGCTTTTTTTTTTCAAATTGTTTTAGATAATGTTTTGTTGTTGTTGCTATTGGTCTTGAAGTAAGAATTCATACCATAATGGTCCTATTTTCTAAAACTGACCACTTCTATATATTTCAGAAATATTGGAATTCTTAAATACATGAAATAGGAATTAGTTGACACCGGAGTTTGTCCTTTGCTCTTTAAATTGATCATTATCTAGTGTCCCCAAAAGTTATATGACATTTTCTGTTTCTACCCATGTGCAAAATTTTGGATTTTACCTCTGTTTGCAATTGCCCTGTGCTATCATACTATAATTTGAGGTATGGGAAGTAAGTAAGCTTAATTTGAATAATTCTCAATTTGTGTTTTAAGCCTGAGGAATAAAATGTAATTTAAGCTTTTTACAACATTTTAGTTTTCCAGATGCTGCTTTATCCTTTTTAATCTCATAATGGTGTGTGTTCCAGTGTGAGGCTAAATCTGAAGAGACACTGAGGGGTGTGGGGAGTAACCTCTGGATATACATGCTCTGATGATGCTACTTTTGGATTACATTCACCCTAAAAGGAGGGTAAAACGTGGGCAACTATTGTGGGTCCAGGTGTTTGGACTTCTCTCTGCAAAGAGTATCAGGAATGTCAGGTTTTGAAATTCCATGAGGCTTTTGGATTTAAGCTTCAGATAAACTATCCACAGAAGAAAACTATGGAATCGCATATTACTAATATGTTCCAGCACATATTTAAAAAAATATTTACACAATAAATTTACAGACAGGGATTTGAAAAATAAAATGTGTGTATACATTTAACAGTTCATGTAACCTTTAAGGTCCCCTGCATGGATCTGAATACCAAAATATTTCTCTGAATTTGTAAAACTAAGCACTTTAGATCTATCTTCTTTTAATCACACATTAAAATAACTTTCAATGTGTGCTTCTAAGCTCCGTTATATCAAATCTAAATAAGAATGCAAAATGGAGCATCTGTAGTCCAGTAGGTTAAAAAAATTAATGAAAGCGTTCCAAGTACTATTTTTATGTAAACTCTAAAACTAAGCAATTATATCATAAGTATGGGTTGCTTCTCATATTTTTTGTTTTGCTTCTTTGAGCCAAAAAGCAGTAACAGCATATAAATGCTGTGCAAATTGACCAGAGTCATTGAACACTCAATATCTTACTTTAAAATCTCTAGTTTTATCAGCGTTAGAAAATAGTTCGCTTAGAGTGTAGTGAGCCAAGAGTTGGTATGTTGACTTTGAGTTTCGCTGGCCACAAATAATCAGATATGAAATCACAAGTCATTAATGTGTTCCAGCACATTTTGGAAGCCTTCATTTTATAGACATAAATAAAAAATAGCTTTGAAATCAATTTACTTCCTTCGAATAAGATACTCTTCTACATACAGACCCTGTACAAAATCTTGGATGCTAAATTTAAAAAAATTAATAGTATGATAGTATTTTTATCCAAGGTTTTTGTTAGCAGAATTTATTAATTGAAAATACTCCTTGTGCAAACATTGAGAAATTAATAACTTTTGCAGAAATTACTTAAATATCTATATAAGATATTCTTCCTATGACAAATCTGTACAAACACAGACATGAAGAAGAGATTGGAGAGGAAAAGATAAGGCTCCATACAGAGTTAGGCTGTGACTTTTCTACAACATGGTACAAGAAGGAAAATATTCTGAGAGGAATTTAATTCATTTAACCACATAGGTGGACACACTTTTATGCACGTATCTTCTTGAACAATATCTGGAGGGTAAAATGATATTCAAAACAGGGATTTAGATATTAATGTGATCCAAATATCTGATGTATATAGACTTGTAGAACCCAGCATATGGAACACTCAGCTAGAAGTTAATGATGAACTTTGGCCTTTATTTTGTATCCAGCCTCAGTCCAATCTTTCGGGATGTCAGTTGATTGCAGCTCAGATGTATTTACACAAAAAGTAGAGGAAATGATCAGAAATCTGGGTAGAAGGAGGGAAGTATATTGAGTCCATCGATTTTGGCAATGCAACGAGCTTAATACAAAATTAATCATCATTTTCTTATAGAATTTTACTCGTAAGTCTGATTTGGTGCCTTCTTGTTAGTTTAGCTGAATATATATTTTGGATACAAAATATATATGAACTCATATCAGAGTCATCAAGAAGTGCCAGTTAACCGAGTATGTTAATGGAACATGTTTGAATGCAAAATATTTGGTGTAAGTCTTTATCTATCTATTAGTGTGGGCAGTGGTTGATCAGCTGTTCAAAAATTGGGACTCTAGAGCTGAGTATTATGGAAAGAGGGAAAATTCCCATGTCTCAAGGTCAAATTGTAGTTAGCCTTTATGTATGTTATGCCACTGACTTACTTGGCTTCCAGTTTCACAAATGGGTCAAATCTCAGAATAGTTCCTGGGAAATATATGACTCAAATTTGAATTCTCTCTCTCTCCCTGTCTCTCTCTCTCTCTCTTATCCCTTAGGATTAAAGCCAAATTAAATATTATCTGAAGAAAACAATACCACTGAAATTTTTATTTTCTATCTCATCTGCCGAAGTTAAATCTTTTTCCAATATAGGATTAGAAATAGCATAAACCTTACAGCCAAATGTAACTCACAACCATTTGGAGACAAGACCAGCACTCAGAACCCAATCACTTTTTCAGTTTCTAAATACATAAATTTAAAATGAAAATATTAAATGCAGTGCTTTTTACCGTGTTCCCACTCTTTTAAAGACATATATACTGCTCTGACTTGTACCAATGGAAGATGTAGTGATGCATTTTTTTTAATAAGAGTTCAGAAAAAATAACATATTTTTTGAAGCACTGATGAAAAATGGAAAAATGTTGTTAGTCAAGGGAGGAATGATTGCATTTATACATTTTGCTAAGTTCATAGAAATGAAAGATTTTTGCCTTTCAACACTTTAGAGACATGGAAAACTATTTTAGTAATAATTCTTTTCTCAAACTCTTAGGTGAAAGTGAATAGAGAAAATGGGCATTGAAGGGCTCTTGGAATTATGTCCTATGAGGAAGGCATGTAACATTTGTGGATTATAATGGGTTCATCAGATGGTTTAGTCTTATTGCTCACCAATACTAACTATAGAAATTTTAAAATGGGTCATAATTATTAGAGTAACCCTAATAATTGTATCAAGGCCACTTTTCTTATGTCAACAATCAAATTCTTATTCTAAATTATCTACTGGCAATTTCAAAGTGCCATCTGAAATGCCTTAGTTTCAAACAGAAATTAATACATCCTAACATTTATTAACTGAGCAAGGTGTTGCAAATATGCAATAGATGCAAGCTGCTGTTCCAGACATTCAGAAGAATGTTTAAAAAATTGTCCTGGTGACAGTTGTCATCATCAATGATATTAAAGCCTCATTTAAGAGTTACAACCTGCATGTAAAAAGCTGTGAACAATGCAGTATAAAGCAAAAAGTGGTACAAAGTGTTCTAAAAGAGATAGATACAATGAAATGAAAGGTTGAGGAACATATTAAAACTGTGTGAGTAATATGCTACGCTTGTATCCTGCAGGACCAAGGAGTCATGCAAGAGGCAGGGGAAACTGCAGGAGGAGGTAGAAGCTTAGGGGACCATTTAATCAGACATCCAAATGTAGATTATTTGATATGGATTAGAGGATTCATGCATGGAAATTAAGAGAGATGTTAAGAGAAGTTGGATTGAGATTTTAGATAGAATAAAACTCATTCTTTAGCCAATGTCATTGAGTTTATTTTATCACCAAACAGGAATATGACCGTGGCCTGATCTCTGTTTTAGAAAACTGCATTTTTCGTTAATATCTACCTGTCAGTGACAATATATTCAAGAGTCTAGAGTTATGTGTACCTACAGAGAAAATATTAGACTATTTTAATTATTTCTAAAAAATAATTACCTATTTTAGGACTATACCTAGAGAAGTTTTTTAACTTCTCTAGGTATAGGCATAGTTATTATACATTTCAGCTTAGATTGTTGGATTCATAGAATTTTATTAATTTGTTCATCTCAACAAAAATAAAATGAAGACAAGAGAGACAATTTTAAGAACATTTATTCACATAAATTTATTCTTAACTGGATAAATGTGTCTATTTTCTATAATCATTGTTTTAGATATAAACATAGTTTTGAACTAAAAAAATTCATATACCAAAGACCAGATTGATGCCTTAGTATAACTACATCAGTTATTTTTAATAAATTATTTTTAATGCACATTGACACAAATATCACATACTCTCATGTTTCATTATATAATAATTTACATTCAGACTTATTTTCAAAAAGCATCAATCATACAATATGAAGATGCAGTGATTTATTAATATGACAGGTATACTTAGCCTGAAATCCCAACTTCTATATCTTCTGTTTCTCACTTTTTCTTGTTTCATTTTTTACATACTTACTTTTTACAACCTTTGAAAGCTATGTTTGAACATTTTCTATATTTCGTGTATTTTTCAGAACAAATTCAAGAAAATGTTTTTCAGAAATAGAAAGTAGTCATCATGTTGTTTTCAGAGTTTTTATTTTTCAACTCAGTTTCTTACCCTTTGTCACTAATCATGTTCTTCCTCACCAAAAAGTAATAAAAAATTTACATTCATAAAAATGCTCTGTGACAGTCACTTTCCTGTGAGCCTGAGGTTTTATTTAATGATGTGGTTTGGCTTTGTAGCTTTTGCAACAGTGCATATTTCTAATCTTCTGTAAATCATCCTGCTTTTAGTCTTCCAAAGATAGCTGGGGGGGGAAGTTTTATTCATATGAAATTTATTAAATTTCGCATGAAAATTTAAAAACCAAAATGGCTTTGATAATCCATTTTGTAAGCCACTAAAATTATAACTGAAATTAAAATAGTCCTTTACTCTTTATAAAGCATTTTCAATGCCATGTTATAAAAGTTTTATTTATAACCGTGATTTTAAAAAATATGTATGAATTTACAGATGCCCATTTCTTTACGTAAAAGAAAATTTGCAAGTTGTTTCTTCAGGAGTCCTAACACTGAATAAATTTCCCACGTTTCATCACCTAAGTGATATTTTCTCTCTTCCATTGCACATAAATTTTACAACATTGAGCACACAATGATAAGTAAATGGCTTACGATACGCCAATCAAATAACACAATTTAAAAAAAACTTTAAGAGTGTATATTGAGTTCAGGAGCTCAAGACCTGCCTGGGAAAGAAAGTGGGAAAAGGTTTACAAATTAGCCAGGTGTGGTGGTGCACGCCTGTAATCCCAGCTACTTTGGTGGTGCACGCCTGTAATCCCAGCTACTTGGCAGGCTGAGGCAGAAGGATCGCTTGAGACTGGGATGCTGAGGCTGCAGTGAGTGGTGATCACACCACTGCACTCCAGCCTGGCAACAGAGCAAGACCCTGTCTCAAAAAAGATAACCAAAACCAAAACAACAATAAAAAACTGTATCTTCTAGTTTTGATTAAGGCACAATGCAAAACCGTCTTGTAATTTTTACAGAGGTAAATTCTCCCCAGAATATTATTTCCAAGCTGTGGAAAGAAATCTCCCCTCACCTGTGCCTTCCCATCAACCTTCATCACTATCTTCTTTCCCTTGCCAAGTCTTAAGTTAGCATCCGCCTTGCCATTGGCTACCTCAGTTTCAGATTGAGAGAATGAGTAAATACCGAAAAGTAGAATGTTTACTAGGACAAACAGTTTTGAAAAAAAACAGGTCATGATTCAACTTCTTGATTCCAATCAGTGTCTTGAATTAAAATATGGAACAGGATAATATTAATAGAAATAATCTCTACTTAAATGGGGTTGTAGGGGAAACAAAGGTATGGGAGTCTGAGCTTCAGAACTTGTAGTCCGGAATCTGTAACTATAACTAATTTCATACCTTTAAATGTTAATTTAAACATTGTGTATACTTCCCTTCAATTTCAGATAGAAATAATATCTTTATATTGACCTCACAGGGTTGTTATGAATATCAGATATAATTGTGTGAAACACAGAAAAAAGTAAAGTTTTTGGCAAATTTGATAACTATATTATTATGGCTTCTTTATTGCTCCCTTAATCTTTCCCAGCCTCAAAAAATTGTGACTTTGGTTGTATTTAACAAGTAATCAATTTTCTGCAAAGTGTAAGCAAGGAAAACAAGCCATTCCAGGATTAGCTCATTTGATTCATCTTTTCACCATGCTAAAGACAAAGGAAAGTATAAATTTTACAATTATACTATATGTATTGAATTTCCATCAGACTTAGTAAGACAAAATCTAAATATAAAATTAGACAAATTAGAATTGTGTTATAAATTATGCTCTTTACATTTCATCTCTTTTTTAGCATGTATATAAAAATCAGTTCCACTTGAGATAATTATTTAAAAGCAAATGAAAATTCATTCTTGCACTTTAAAAATGTATATATAATTTAGCTGGGCTAAGCAGCTCATGCCTGTAATCCCAGCACATTGGGAAGCTGAGGTGGTAGGATTTCTTGAGCCCAGGAATATGAGACCAGGCTGAGCAACAGAGTAAGACCCTGTTTCTCTAAATTTTTTTTTTTTTTTTAAAGTATCCGGGTGTGGTGGCGCACGCCTGTAGTCCCAGCTTCTCAGAAGATTGAGGCAGGAGGGTGGCTTGAGCCCAGGAGGTCAACGCTGCAGTGAGCCATGATTGCACCACTGAATGTCAGCCTGGGTGACAGAGCAAGACCCTGAGACCATGTCTCAAAAAAGAAAGAAAGAAAAATATAATTGAAATGTTTACAGCAATAATATTTGGGGATATATTAAACCTCTAAATATTAAAGAGAAAGAGGACTCATTAGCATAGTCATGAAATATATTTTGCATGTTCAAGGAAACATACTTCTATATCATGTGAGTCTGTTCTTTAGTTTTAATCAAAGAAATACGTTCCTATTTTAAACAGCATTTGGACAAAATGAAAATGGTTTCACCTGCCAGTAAATAAAACTTCATATTCCACATATAGAAAAAGAAATAATTTGTTTTCATAGAACACAGCTTTGTTTTGTTGAAGTACGTTTGTCAGCACACAGTGACTTACAGTAGGTCTTATCAGAAATAAGATTATATTTTTTGAAGAAATTTCAGTCCCTCTCCGTCATATGACAGCTTAACCTTGTTTACTGAAAAGGCAGAAATCACAAGGTAAGTAAAATAACAGAATTCCACATCTTTGCCTTTAACCTTTCCAAATCTCACTTTGTTTCAATGAACAACTTTAACATCTACGAGTCTTCCTAGATCCCACTGAAGTCTGCTTCACTAGCTACATTTTTTTTCTTTCAGTTACTTAAAGAATTGTTCTGTCAAATTTTTATTCAGCCTTTACCCCAAGAAGACCACTGAAGATGTTAAAAATAACTACTTAGAAAAAAATCAGAGTATTGGTGAAATTGCGCCATTTTCTAAGAGTATCACTCCCTGTTGCACTTAATAACTTATTTTTACCAGTGGTTTCTTAAAGATGATCAACAGTCTAGCTAGGTTATACTTAATTTCTTGAAGAACAAGTTTAAAAATAGCAGAACTGAATGTTTATCCTCAACATAAAGGTTATGACAATTTTATTTACTATGAAACAGACCATGATAGAAGGGAAGAGAAGTAAATAAGGAATTGTTTTATAAAATGCTGGACACCATGCTTGGAAGTTTAAGGCCGGGGGTAGAGAAAAAGAGGTTAGAAAATTTGAGGTTGAAGAGTTTTGTTTTATTTCGTTTTTTTTTTTGTTTGTTTTCAAATGGCATTGGGGAAACTTATTTCCTTCTGGTCAGTGACACTTTTAAGTAAGAACACGTGCCTACCACTAAGCACAGAGACCAACGAAGGCCAGTTTGGCCAATCAAATGAGAAAAGGGGCATAAAAAGGCCAAACAGTTGAAACACAGCAATAAATGCTTTATAGTGCCCAAATGATTGCAACAAAACAGTCAATTGAGACTAAATAACTAATAGCAGTCATTTTCTGTATAACCTTTAGAAAACAAATACTTGGTAACAGGAAAAGGGACTTAGTGTGGGTTTATTCTTAGGGAAGTTTACAATCATTAATTTTTCAGATAGAAATCGGCAGAAGAAATAAAACTACCCAAATATAATATGGAGGAAAATTTTCAGGGATCAAAACCAAATTAGTATAGGAGGAATAAATCATCAGTCTGAGGACATACAGCTAGATCTGAAGTCCAGGTCATAGCTTCTGATAAAAAAAACATGTTAAGGCAAGCATAGAAACAGTAGCAAAGTTTACCAGTCCCATATGAGTATTAGCTGCATCCCATGTGAAGTTGCGAATATATATTTATATGTATGTTCGCATTCCTGAGAACATTAATATTTTCCAGGAAAAGATAGTTGAAAAATTTCAACCGTGGGTCAAAAGTACCTTGAGGTATTTCAAAATATTTTAATGTAGAAAAATAGCAGTAGATAAACCCTATCACAATTAAAAAGTTATGAATAAAAATTACCTCTCAGGTATCCATAGGTTGTGGCTAGAATGGAGGAGAAAATAGAATCTGAAGGAGTGGCCAGGTTTTCTTCTAGATTCTGCGTCATACCTAGTCTGTCAGGATTTTCACATACGGGGTGATGTTTGGGTGTTTATACTTAGATGTTCATTATTAGTGATGGTATAATGACATGGTGTTATTATAGAGTCCCTGTAATCTCTCCAACGAGCTCTCAAACTTAAATTGGGGTTATTGTTTATCAGATGCATGTATTATCATAAAGTAGATCAATCTACAAAGCACGGCTGCTGCTGGATTATTGTCAGTGCAGTCATTGAATTCCACAGGGAAAAGAAGAAACTGTCTTTAGAGGAAAAACAAATCAACAAACAAACAAACAGAAACTACTACCATTGACGAAAATCAGATTAAGTAGTTTAATTATTTAGTCATAAAATTCACTTAAATTTTATAACTAGTTATGTATGCATGTATGAATTAAGAAAAATAAGAAAAATAAAATAATGTATTTGAATTTCCCTTTGAGCATATTCTTAATTATATTAACTTCTATTCTCCCAGAGGTAGTCACTCTTTTGACTGTTGCTTTTGCTTACACTTCTGCAGTGTGTATTTTTGCACCTTATTTCAAGTGAATCATAGTTTAGGTATTCTTCTGTGATTTTCTTTTTCTTAGTCTTTTTTGAATTCTCAAATGCTTTGTCTCTAGTTGAAGCATTTGTTTCTGGATTTCATACAGTAGTATTAGTCAGTCATCTGTTGCTGTTCAAGAGTTCTCAGGAATCTCCTAGGAGAGTTGTTCATGTCAGTCTAAGACAATTATGCAAAAAAGGCACGCACGACAGCCTGAAATAGTGCACCCACCAGTAAAGGGAATCTAGGTGGGCCACAAACAGTATCTGGCTTGTGAGTTCTCCTCCTTCAGACTGTTAATTGCCACATTTTCTAATGTTTATAAAAACACTGCATTCCTAAAAAGGACTCAAACAGTATACATTATTTTAATAGAAATTGATGAAATCAATCTGCTGATATGCTTTGCCTTATTTTTTGTATCTGTGTTCATGAGTGAAATATAATTTCTCACACTGTTTTTTCTAATTGTGGTGTCAAGGTTATTCTAGCATCAGAATAAAATTTAGGCACTTTTAGCATATTTTTGTTTTCTGAGCTACTTTATAGATTAAAAAAATTGTTCTTTGAAAACTTCTTGGGGTTCATCTGAAATATTATCTGGGGTTACATTGTAGGAATGAGCTAAAGAAAACAAGAGTGAAATTACTAACTACAGTCACATGTTCAATGCTTAAAGGCACATTTAGATTTTCTGATTCTTTTTTAATCAATTTCTGTAAAATTAAACTCTTCCAGAGTTTTTTTGTTTGTTCGTTTTTGAGACAGAGTCTCGCTCTGTCACCCAGGCTGGAGTGCAGTGGCGTGATCTCGGGTCACTGCAACCTCCACCTCCCCGGTTCAAGCCATTCTCCTGCCTCAGTCTCCTGAGTAGCTGGGACTACAGGCACACGCAGCCACGCCCAGCTAATTTTTGTATTTTTAGTAGAGACAGGGTTTCACCATGTTGGCCAGGATGGTCTCGATCTCTTAACCTCGTGATCTGCCTGCCTCGGCCTCCCAAAGTGCTGGGATTACAGGCGTGAGCCAGGGCGCCTGACCGATATTTTTTCGTTTAAAAATATTTAAACATTTTTAGTTACTAGATATTATTACTGTTACTATTTTTTCAATATCTACTACCTCTGCAATTAGTTCTCCCTTTTTATCCTAAAATGTTTTAAGCCTCTTCTGTTTTCTTTTTCTCACACATGCAAGAAATTTGTCAATTTTATCACTTTTCAATCAATACATTACAATATATATCAATCAATTTTGATATAACAACTTTTAAAAATTTTTCTGATTTCTTTTCTCAGCTTCACACACTTTCAACTTCTAACTGCTTTATTTTGATTCTTTAATTTATATTTATTAAATACTTAGTTTGAAACAACTAATATGTTCAGATTTTCTTAGTTTCTAACACTAATCAGGATACTAATTTCCCCCATCTCTTTGTAACTGTTTTATTTATATTCATTAAGTCATTAGTATCTCCTATAACTCACAGGAGCCTAAGTCTCAGTGTTTATCAGAATGGAAGTTTATTTCTTGCTTGGGCTTGGTCTAAATAAGTCTTCCTGATTTGTAGTTGGATCTGCCCGAAGCAATGGTTCATGAATCCAGCTACCTTCCATTTTATATGTCTGATATCACCAAGGATCCTTTGCATCTATGGAGAAAATATGGCCCACTGCTTCATCACTTCCACTCATATTCCATTTGGCGAGATCTTGGTATTTTGGTGAGATCAGGCTCACCTAGAGGCAAGAAAGAGTGTAAAATGTCACTGATTATGTAGCTATTTACCAAAAATAAACTTTCTGGAAAAGAGAGCAGGAATATTTGACAGACAGGGCTTAATCTTTGCCACAATATGCACCAAAACTGTATGTATGGTAATCATCATTATTCACTTTTAAACAACTTCATTTGCCATTAGGCTTTTCTCTTAAACGAAGAGATAATCAAAACTAAAAAAACTGCTAAAATTTCTTCATTTGTTAATTGTATTTGCCATGTGTTTTTAATTTTCTTGCATTGTGTGCAAATAATTTTGTCTGAATTATACCACTTTTTAACTTTTTTGGAAATTCATTCTGTGCAAAGTATGGGCTCTGTTTAAAAAAGACACTGAATTATCTTAAAGACATGTGCATTCTTCATCTCATGAGTAAATGTTTCCAAAAATATCAATTATTAATCACACTTTTGCTTAAAAAAATCAAGTAGTGACAAAAGTGGCCACATATTCTCACTCCAATTATGTATTTTTTAATTTCTTTGTAATATTGTTCATTTTGCCACATACATTTTAATGTTGTACTACATTTTTACACACAGTTTTAGAATCATAGCTTCAATTTGGATATTTGTGTATAGTAACATTTTCTGTTTCTAGTAGTGGTTTTTATTTTAAAGTAAAATTTGTTTCATATTACATAGCTTTTCTACTCTCCATTTAAGTGATATATTTTATGCTCTTCTGTGTTCACTTTTTTTCCCTTATATGTTATGAGTAGATCTCGTAAATTATGTATACTTATAATTACACATTCACTTCCATGCACACAAATATACCACTTCACTTTCTTTTTTTTTTTTTGAGACGGAGTCTCGCGCTCTCACCCAGGCTGGAGTGCAGTGGCGCGATCTCGGCTCACTGCAAGCTCCGCCTTCCGGGTTCACGCCATTCTCCTGCCTCAGCCTCTCCGAGTAGCTGGGACTACATGCGCCCGCCACCACGCCCGGCTAATTTTTTTTGTATTTTTATTAGCGACGGGGTTTCACCGTGGTCTCGATCTCCTGACCTCGTGATCTGCCCGCCTCGGCCTCCCAAAGTGCTGGGATTACAAGCGTGAGCCACCGCGCCCGGCCCACTTCACTTTCTTTCATATTTTATCAAACAAAATAATCACAAAACTATACCAACCTGAAGCTAATTACTAAGTTCATTCATCTGTGAAAAAAAGAGAACAAGCAACACTGATCAACAGCATATCGTGATTTTTGTCATAGTTGGTTTTAGTTTTACAATCTTAATTTTTTAATTATTGTTAATGATAGTAATAACTTTTTAATTCCATTTTGTTTTGAATATTTCTTGCTATAATATTTTATATGACATATTTAGAAATCATAGCTTTAACTTTTAAAAAAATATATAATGACATTCTTGACCTGTAACATGTATGCTTTACTCAATGAAGTTGAAAAATGAGTAAAAATTATTATTTGTTGGCATAAATTTCAGAACATTTTATGAACATTACTATCCTAGCAATTTACACTGTCCTGTACCCAATATTTACTTCTAGTTTGTTCTGTTGGTCATATTTAATCTTTGTCTAAGTTTGCACAATACTTACCTTATATTTATCACCATGTTGGCCATTTTCCTTACAAAAAATTCACTGAATCTTAAATATATTCCTGGGATCAATTTTCTAAAAGATACTTATTTTTGATAAGTTATCTTTGACTTGTGTTCAGTATGTCTTGATTTTGCTGTGATTTTAGAATCAAAGTTTTACCTTTTTTTTTTCTAGCTAGGGCAATGTACTGACCTGAAATTGTTTATGTAATATTTCTCTGTGTTTTTGCTTCTATTGCTTCTGACTAGAAGTGTGTTCATACTCAGCTTGGCTTTTTTTTTTTTTTTTTTTTTTTGTAGTAACTTGCTCTTCTCTGTTTTAAACTTCTTTATTTTTGTTTTTGGTGTTCCTGAATTATAAATTTTGAATTTCGCATATCATGTATCTACCTGTAAACATGTTTGTATTTATAACTTTGGAGACCTGCCATGCTTCTTGAATATGATAATTTATTCTTTCATTTACATAAATGTATTCACCGTTAATTATCTTTTCAAATATTGGCTTATTTGTATTTCTTATACCTTACCCTCTTGTATTTTAGATTTCACTTTCACTTCCCAGTGTCTTAACTACTCTTTAATATTGTTTTTATATTTTATTTATCTGTTCTGTATCCTGGATAATGTTTTCCAATTTATCCCTTAGTTCGTTAATGTCAACCTATGTGTGAGGGTAACCATTTTTGTTTACCCTCTCTGAAAGCCTTCCTTTGAGTTCTCATTTGTATTACTATATTGTTTATTTTAAAAATTATTTTACAATATTCTCACAGTTGATTTGTCATTTTTATTTAAATAAACTATTTTTAGAACACTTTTTAGATTTATAGGAAAATTGTGGAAATATTACGGAGGGTTCTCATATATCTCACACTCTGGTTCTCCTGTTGCTGTAAACGCAATGTTGTATCCTCCACAAATTTATATGCTGAAGCCCTAAGCCCCAATGTGATGTATCTGGAGATGAAGCATTTGGGAGTTAATGCAGGTAGATCCCCCAGGATGACACTAGTGTCATTATAAAAGAGGAGCGAGACCATCTACCATCTTTCCCTCTCTCCCTTTCTACTCCCTCTCTCTCTTACTCTTTCTCCACCATGTAAGGATACATTAATGAAAAGTCAGCCATTTCCAAGCCAGAAAGAAGGCCCTCACTGAGTACTAGATTTTGGCATCTTAAACTTAGGCTTCTAGACTCTAAACGTGTAAGAAAATAAATTTATATTGTTTAAGCCACCTAGTCTATAGCATATTGTTATGCAACCCAAACAGACTAATACATCTATTTTTTTATTTTTATTTTTATTTTTATTATACTTTTAGGGTACATGTGCACAACGTGCAGGTTTGTTACATATGTATACATGTGCCACGTTGGTGTGCCGCACCCATTAACTTGTCATTTACATTAGGTATATCTCCTAATGCTATCCCTCCCCTCTCCCGCCACCCCACAACAGGCCACGGTGTGTGATGTTCCCCTTCCTGTGTCCACGTGTTCTCATCGTTCAGCTCCCACTTATGAGTGAGAACATGTGGCGTTTGGTTTTTTTGTCCTGGCAATAGTTTGCTGAGAATGATGGTTTCCAGCTTTATCCATGTCCCTATGAAGGACATGAACTCATCCTTTTTTATGGCTGCATAGTATTCCATGGTATATATGTGCCACATTTTCTTAATCCAGTCTATCATTGTTGGACATTTGGCTTGGTTCCAAGTCTTCGCTATTGTGAATAGTGCCACTATAAACATACGTGTGCATGAGTCTTTATAGCAGCATGATTTATGATCCTTTGGGTATATACCTATAGATTGAGAATTCCTTATCTGAAACACCTAGGACCAGAGATTTTTGGATACCAGAATTTTTTTCTTATTTTGGAATATTTCATATGCAGGATAAAATATCTTGGGGAGGGGACTCAATTCTAACATGAAATACATTTATGCTTCAGATATACCTTATACACACAGCCTGAAAGTATTTTACACAATATTTTAAATAATTTTGTTCATGACACAAAGTGTGTATACATTGGACCGTCAGAAAGCAAAGGTGTAACTATCTCAGTCACTCGTGTGGACAATAGTTTATCTTTCTGTTTCCTAAGGTCATACACGGTGGTCATTTCAACATGAAACTCTCCTGGAAGATGTTTTACGTGGCCACCATTTCCCTGTTTCTCCAACAGCTTGACTTTCTGTGCTATAAACATAAATGCTGACTCTTATTGTTGTCACTGTTACCCATATCACTGTTACTCACGTAATCATGTTACGTGGACATACATGACTTAACCACGATTGATACTGAGCTTGAGTGCTTGGCTGAGGTAGCACTTAATAGGTTTTTCTGCTGCAAGTTTACTCTCTTTTATATCTTTCTGTACTATGCTGTTAGGAAGGAAGCCCATATTGAAGAAGTAGGGAGTCGTACTCTACATTCTTGAAGATAAAGGAGATACATAAATTACTTGGAATCCTTCTTTATGAGAATTTGTCTTTTCTCTCCCATGTATTTATATATTCTATCATTTTTATCAGTAAATTTTATGACATTTATTTTATAATTTGTATTATAATCTAACACTATTTATTTTGTTCCTCAAATTGTTCCACCTTTGATCATCAGTTCTCTCTCAATAGGCTTCTGTGTGCTTTTGGCCTTCCACCATTGACGTGTGTTTGTTTTTGTTGTGGAGAATTTTTAGTAAAAAAATTATTTGTGGTTCTACACAACGCTCCAGACCCATCTTGTACATATCCTATATCTGTAGTAGCATTGGCACTTTCTTCAAGGACTCTTTTATTGTAAAATAGTATCAGAAATCAAGATTTGGGTGATAGGTTTTTTGGTTTTTTTTTTGAGATAGAGTCTCATTCTTTCACCCAGGTGCAAAATCCACTCACTGCAACCTCCTCTTCCTTGTTCAAGCAATTCTCATGCCTCAGCCTTCTGAGTAGCTGGGACTACAGATGCACATGGCCACACATGGCTAATTTTTGTATTTTCAGTAGAGAAGGGGTTTCCTCATGATGGCCAGGCTGGTCTCGAACTCCCGACCTCAAGTGATCTGCTTGCCTCAGCCCTCAAAGTGCTGGGATTACAGGCATGAGACACCGTGCCTGGCCTCAAAGTATTCTCTTTCCTATTGTAATGCTATTGCTGCACAGCCTTCAGGTGTCAGAGTAAAAAAAAAGTACATTCAAATAATAATGTACTTATATATACATATACATAAATATATGTATATGTAACCATCTCTATCAAGGCAAAATAAATTAACATAAGTTAAGGGAATAAGTTAACACTGTTGTCTCAACTCTAATCCATGACCACATGGATCAGTCTATTCTCCTAGCTTACTTAGCTATAAACTCCCCTTCTGACAATGAGAAATCTGACTTCCATTATTGCCAATCATTTACTTAATTGATTAATTCCAGTATACATGAATTGCAATATCATGTTAACACCTATACCTGTAGGAAACAACATTATTATCCAGAGTACAATGCTTAGCAGTATCCTTTGCCTTTTGTCTTACAAAACTCAAACCTTTCTCAAGCCACTTAGGTCAGTCAGCAAATTTTATCCCCTTGAGCCTCAGTGAGATTGCTTCATACATTTATAGTAATGTTAGTTTATTTTATCTATTCAACATTCTATCCATGGATTCCTTGAACTTCCTAAATGGTTTTTGTAATTAGCATCTTATTAAGATTCACACTTTGTGCTGTAAAATTCTATAGGTTTTGACAAATATTTAGTATCATATACCTATCATTAGAGTGTTACACATTATAGCTTCACTGTGCTGAAAATACTGTTTCACCTAGTAAACACCTCTCCCTGGAACTCTGGTAACCAGTGATCTTTTTTCCCTATCTCTGGTTTTGCCTTTTCCAGAATGTCACATAATTGGAAAAATAAAATATTGAGGCTTTTCAGACTGGCTTCTTTTATCTAGTAATATATTTTCCATGAATTTTTTCATGGTTTGTAACAAAATCAGGAAACAACAGGTGCTGGAGAGGATGTGGAGAAATAGGAACACTTTTACACTGTTGGTGGGACTGTAAACTAGTTCAACCATTGTGGAAGTCAGTGTGGCGATTCCTCAGGGATCTCGAACTAGAAATACCATTTGACCCAGCCATCCCATTACTGGGTATATACCCAAAGGACTATAAATCATGCTGCTATAAAGACACATGCACACGTATGTTTATTGCGGCACTATTCACAGTAGCAAAGAGTTGGAACCAACCCAAATGTCCAACAACGATAGACTGGATTAAGAAAATGTGGCACATATACACCATGGAATACTATGCAGCCATAAAAAATGATGAGTTCGTGTCCTTTGTAGGGACATGGATGAAACTGGAAAACATCATTCTCAGTAAACTATCGCAAGGACAAAAAACCAAACACCACATGTTCTCACTCATAGGTGGGAATTGAACAATGAGAACTCATGGACACAGGAAGGTGAACATCACACTCCGGGGACTGTTGTGGGGTGGGGGGGGGGGAAGCATTAGAGATACACCTAATGCTAATGACGATTAATGGTGCAGGAAATCAACATGGCACATGGATACATATGTAACAAACCTGCACATTGTGCACATGTACCCTAAAACCCTAAAGTATAATAAAAAAAAAAAAAAATTTCTTTCTACAATCAAATATTTCACTGTATGGGCGTAGCACAGTTTGTTCACATATTGTAGAATATTTTGCTTGATTCCAGTACTTGAAGACTATGAATAAAAGCTGCCATAAACATTTACATTAAGGTTTTTGTGTGGACGCAAGTTTTCAAATCAGCTGGGTAAATATCTAGGAGCATGATTGCTAGATTGCATTGGAAAATTATGTTTAGCTGTCAAACTGTCACTATCTTCTAAAGTGGCTGTGTCAATTTACATTCTGACCAGCAATAAATGAGAGGTCCCTGAATCCTGATCCTGGACAGAATTGTGTATTTTATTTACTGATTGATTTTTGGCTGTCCTTATAGGTATCTAATGGTATCTTGTTGTTTCAATGTATATTTCCCTAATGACAATGACATTGAGTATCTTTTCATGTATTTTCTGCATGTCCTTTCATTTTCATCTTGTATATTCATTGGTAAAATATCTGTCCAAATTTTCTGCCCATTTTTACAACTGGGATGTTGTTTTCTTATTGTTGAGTTTTAAAAGATCTTTTCAGTGTTTCAAATACAAATCTTTATCACGTATATATTTTGTCTTTTATTTTGTTCACAATGCTGTCCACAGAGCAGAAGTTTTTAACGAAAACTAAGTCCAGATTATTAATATTTTCTTTCATGGACTGT
This sequence comes from Nomascus leucogenys, assembly GCF_006542625.1. Taxonomy (NCBI): domain Eukaryota; kingdom Metazoa; phylum Chordata; class Mammalia; order Primates; family Hylobatidae; genus Nomascus; species Nomascus leucogenys. Next base: position 18,243,724 of record NC_044386.1, on the reverse strand, counting down.
GCTTTTGGTTTTTTATATAAAAATGCATTGCCAAATTCATGGCAACCTATATTTTCTCCTGTTATATTCTAAATGTTTTATAGTTTTTCATTTTATCGTTAGGCCTATGATTTATTTTGAGTTAATTTAGTAATGGGTATAAATCTGTGTCAAGATTCATCTTCTTTTTGGTTTTTAATATAAAGTTTAGAATCAGTTTGTACTTATCTACCAAATGGTTTACTAGGATTGGGAGCAGGTTATGTTGAATTTCTATATCAATTTGGCAAGAATTAAAATTTGTAAAAAAGATTGAGTTTCCCAAGTCATAAACACAGAATCTCTCTCCATTTATTGAGATCTTTGATTTCATTCATCAGTGTTTTGTATTATTCATATTTGCTATGGAACCAGTTATGGTCTGAATGCTTATGTTATCCAAAATTAACATGTTGAAACTTAATCACCAATGTGACGGTATTATTAGATGGGAATTAATTAGGACATGAGGGCAGAGTTATCACGAATGGGATTAGCCCCCTTATAAAAGAAGCCCTGGAGAGCTGCCTTACCACTTCCACCATGTTGGTACCCAATGAACAGGCATTATCTATGAACCATAAACCTGTCTCTCATTGGAAACTGAGTCGCGAGTCTGCTGGTGCTTTGATCTTGGGCTTCCAGCCTTCAGAACTGTAAGAGATATATTTTCGTTGTCATATTTTTATTATTGTAGTTTTACACTTATTATCCTATGATCTAGGGGTATGTTAAACTGTAAATATTTTTAATTTTTGATATTAAAAAACTGTATACAAATGGCATAATCAACATTCTTTTAAATAGTCTATGGATATGCAAGACAATGTATTATGCGTCCAAGAAATGCGGTGTCTTATATATCTAAAGTGGCTGGTTGTATAATATAAAAAGTACTTATTTTCTTCTCATTAATGACCTTAAAGGGTAGTCTGTTCAATTCCGGTTTCTAATATTTTAGGTGAGAATTGTGAAACTAAATATTTTCTTATTTATGTTTTCATTACGTAATTATTATTTCTGGCAGCTTGTCCACTTTTCTTGAATTCAGGGTGCTTATTAAAAATGTCTAAAGACGCATGGCTTTTCACAATTTCACCTTCTCGAATTAAAGGGCTATTTCTCCATTTTGTGGGTATTGTCTTCTACTATTTCTTTAACTCTTTCTCACTTCCACCTGTTCTTTCTTATCACGACAATATTTTGACTAGCATTTAAGAGTTGTTGGAACTCTTATTCATTGATGGTTTCTGTTTCTTTGAATTTTTCTTTGAGGTGGTAGATACTGCTGTTTGGTATCATAGGTCACTAATTTGGAGATACTAATAGTAACGATCCGCCCTTTAAATTTATCTACTTGTGCTGTGGTTTTGGTTATTAATCTGTAGCTCTAGAAAGTATGTGATTCTGCTTACATTTCCTTATATTATCAAAATCATTTACATGCAGATATAGGCTCTTCAAAATACATTTCTTGGTTCAGGCATCGTATTTAGCTCTTTCTTTATAGTGGTGATATCTAATACAAATACAGTGTGAAATAAGATGTTAGTTAATTTTACAAATATAAGCATACACATTTATGGGAAGACAAGTAATTTTTTTTTAGTTTCCACATCAAAAATCAGTAAAGAGAAATAGATAAAAGTAATTTTATAATACATTTTATTTAGTGCAATAGATCAACATAGTATTACTTCAATATGCAATCAATATAAAAATTCATAGGATATCAATTTTATTTTTGTTATAGTTTTAAAACTTGCTGTATGTTTTACACTTAAAGAATATTGCCCTTTTTTTACCAAATTTTCCTCAGTCCTTGGTTATCAAATATTCATCAGTTATAATGTGAAGACAGTTGGCTGCCTTAATATGGTATTTCACATTTTTCTTTGTGTTTAGTCCTGGTTCTTAGAAAAGACAAAGGATAAAATGCAGAAATTTTTCTTGCCCTCTACCAGTGTTACAATAAGGGAGACCTCAGCTGATCCATTTAGTCTCTTTCTCTTTGGCTTACTTGGTGCCAGATATAACAGAGATCATGACAGGAAACCAATATATTGGCTCTCTTAGGGCCAAGCTATGAAAAGATACATATACACACACAAGCATGTTGATCTCAAAAAAGACAAATGGGAATTTTATGAACTTCAGCAGTCTCCCATAATCAAAACTTTCAGGAAACCAATAACAGAAAAGATATAACTTAATAAAACCTCTTCACTACAATAAAGGTAAGAACTCTCATTTTAGCTGTGAACTCTATTAGGAAAATGAGTGGAACACTCATTGTTGAGTCTGCTATTTAATATAGAGAAAGTATGATCAGATAAAAAAAGAAAAGAAAAAACAGTAAGAATTGAAGGAAAAAAACTGCCTTTGTTTGAGATAATTTGATTTTCCAGGTAGAACATCTGAGCAAATCTGGAAACAACTTATAATGGAAAAAAGATTAATAGTATTGCTACTCATGACACAGGAAGGAAATCACACTCGGGACTGTTGTGGGGGGGAGGGGGAGGACAGCATTAGGAGATACACCTAATGCTAATGACGATTAATGGTGAGAAATCAACATGGAATATATGTAACAACCTGCACATTGTACCCCTAAAGTATAATAAAAAAAAAAAAGAGATTAATAGTATTGCTAGACTAAGTTTACTGGGGATAAATGAGTACATTTCTTCTTTTCTTTTATGAAAACAATAGTTTTGAGTGTTGTACTACTAAAAGAAGGTATTATTCTGAATAAAAACCATAATTCTCAGACCTTTCTGTCTATATTACCTGGAATATGGATTTGTCATTTTGCAATTGATGTTTGAATTCTACACACCTGTGACCTTCAACAACTAATTATAGCAATCAAAATTAACAGGCAGATAATTCTATATCATAATGCATAGAAAGATAACTTTTGGGGCATGAAGGCATAACATTGTATGCATGAAGGAAACATATAATCAACTGTCATTTTTTGGTTTGTTTTCTAAGCAGTTTTTTTTTTTTTTTTTTTTACAAAATGTGATTAACCTCTTAGCAATATTTTTATCCCATTTGGCTTTTACTATTAATTTTGAACACTGCTTTGATGGAAAGACAAGCTCTATTCCTTTCACTTCTTAATTGATGGATAAATTAATATTTTCTTCTTTGAATGCACAGCTTCAGACATTGTCTTCACATCGTAACATAGCAAAAAATAAAATAAATGATGCAATAATTTATCTGGTTATTTATTATGTATACTGTTATCACAGTATTGCTCAATAAAATATTCACTGAACATTGAAATTTCTATAATCCATGCTTCCCAATATAGCAGCCATGAGTCACATATAACTACTGTACAAACCATAAACTGAATTTTCAGTATATTTAATTTTAACTGATAAAAATTTACATAGTCATGTTTGTGGCCAGTGGCTATTCTATCAAATAGAAGTTATAGATCAATATAGCTATTAAAATATGTCTTTTATTTTATTCTGTATTTAGACATTAATATACTCTAAAAACGTGTCCTCTGGTCAGCTTTTAGGAAATAATTCTATTATTCATAGATCAAAAGGAAAAAGTTTTTTCTTTCCAGCCTAAAATAGATTGAGCTTGACTATCGTATTCTTCAAGTACTCTTACAGAGGCTCACTAAATAAATGAGCCAATTAACTCCTCAAGGGCAAACAATAATAATTTTGTTTATTGGGAGAGCAGAACCAATGTGTCCTCATTCAGAGTATATACAGATTATGAATTGAAAGAAATCATTTAGTTTGAAACAAAGTAAATGTCGTTATGTTCTGTTTTGTGTTTGTTCATTTTCTCCAACAATCCCTGCCATGGGAACTTCAACATCACTTGGTTCCAAGTGGCTACAGATTTTTTTTTAAGTTTACAAATTTATTGAGACATAACTGACACAAAATAAGGTTCACGTATTTAAAATGTTAATTTTTATAAGTTTTGATGTATGCATGTATTCTTAAAACTATTACTGCAATCAAAATGTCAAATTTTTTACTAGAGTTTAGCCATAACTTTGGCAGAAAATGAACTGAAGTAGGAAGTTAGATATTTTACAATTCTACATTTTTACAATTCTCTCAGTATAAGGTACTGAATATCTTCACTACTGACATAAAATAATGTCAGTAAATAATATATCCACAGTTATATTTAAAATCCAATGCTTGGAATAATTACAGAATCACTGCAGCTTATGGAAGAGTTAGAAAGTAATCTGCTGTCAACCAAAGCTAATTTCATTTAGATATCATCCCTTCTCTTCATCGTGAGCTTACGCTACGTGAACATTTGGAGAATAGAATTCAAGGCACTTAAATTATGACAGGTAAGAAACTTGGCTCCCTGGCAAAATAAGTCAAACTTACATGAGATGTCATTTTATGTGATTTCAAGGATTGACAATATTAATCCACAAGTGCTTGGAAGATACTCATTCTGAAGGAAAATGGGATACCATAAGAGTGGAAGTAAGCAATGAGAAATGTTATTCTATAGACTTCTGTGTAGAATCACATATAATTTGATTCCTTAAAAATTTTATTGAATAAATGTTGTATATAACATTGTGTGTATATTTATATAAAGTCTCTAATATATACATGTATATTAGAGATTGCTCTAACGATTCTGTATTTTACGTCTTTTCAGGACCCCAGTTACTTCTATCCCTTATTTTACAATACATTAGGTTATAATAAGTTATATAAAATGTCATATAATCATTATAGCAAAAATCATAACATTTTTCTAGCTCCTTACCACTTCCCAAATTATTTTTGATTAACAGCTATTGAGGTAGGCAAACAATTGTGCTTGCTTGTTTTTAATTTTGCAAGAGGAAACTGAAGTCAATAGTGAAACAAATGTACGCTTTTTAATGGTGCTTCAGCTGGAGAAAAACACTTTCATTTTTCTACCATGGACTGTGTTCTCTGCATCACTAACTTCAATTTACATTTAACTTAGCTTCCAAATACAAATAGAAGCCATATGATATATGTGGCCAAATGCCTAATGACGGACGCTATCTTGCCAAGGGATCAAACAATGACAATTAAGCAGCATGATGTGGTGAAAAGTGTATCAAACGGAAACCAGGAAACAAGACTGTCTAGGTATACTCTCTCCCTTTCATGGTTAGCTTTCATTACATAAGGTTTTGGAGAATAGAATTCAAGGAACTTAATAACAGCAGAATAAGTAACTTGCCTGAACACAAGCTGCTATCACAAAAAAGATTGATTAATGCACGTGGCCCATAACTTGGTACACACCTTAACAATTTCACAGTTATTTTTTTCCTATTCCCTTCTCTGACTTCACTCAATTTTAGCTATTTTTATTTTAACATTGAATGATCTGTATCAAAGAGAATAGATATTCCTAAGAATGCATATCTAGAAGCTGTAGTTCTTTCATTAATATGCTCATTTCCAGATTTCCTTGTTTTAAATTTACCTAATAAGAGTCTTGAAAATTCAGTCTTTGCAATTGGTAGTCAGAGGCAGGTATTTTACACATGAGTCATACATGCTAAACTCGGTGAGTTTCTTCTGAAACTTTGACTACATTTTGCCATAACTTTATGATTCTTCAATATTTATGATTTTTTACATGAAGACAAAATGATTAGTTTATTATTACCATTTGTGCAGTAGAATGTCAAGAATAAGTTTGAAAACTTGAATTTTTATAAGTAATAAATGAGACTTCCTAATGTTTCAAATTCGCCATCTTTAATGGATTGAAAGAACATTAAGAAATAAAATCATACGTGCTAGTGAAAGAATAATATACAAGTTTTCTCAGAACTCCGTAATTCCAGAGTCCTTCAAACTCTTTGCATAATATAGTCATATAACCACATTAGAATAATGAAAAGTACAGAAAGAAGGAGGGTGTGACCAAACGTGAAGAAAGTTAACAATTTTGACAAATTCTTCTATGATAACATCAAACAAAAGATATTAAAAAGCAGCACACATATTTTAGTAAAGAAGAAGAAAAGGAAACTGAACCACAATATTAACTCCTTTGCCATGATTGCATTAAGGAAGCACTTACTGTTTCTCAGTTTGGGATTTGTTGCTGCCGTGAGGTTTTTTTCCATGGAAAGCAAACCCTAGTTTTTCACTCATATACCAAATTTGCAGGGTATTCAGGTAGGTGTTGGTCTGCTCTTGGGTCAATTATTGCATGCTATTCATTCACACACCGGGCTCACAACTGAATTTAAGTCTTGGTCCAGGAAAAATTTAATAACTCCAAACTGTGTCTTAGATATTATAGCTTTATTTCCAGGTAGACAACACTAATATATTTGAAAAAGTAAGTTTGTAAGTCTTATACCTAAACATAGTATGTTTTATATCTTTGATATCTTAACATTAATTTTATTTATTCTGTCACCTGATTAACTTAATATCTCTTAATCTTGGTAATGCTCGCAATGCTAAGAAGGTAGTCACACAGCCCTAAAATCCTTGATCTTAGTTCTTCTCAGACATGGCAAGGTCAGCAATGGCTATCTGTGTCCTAAGAGAGCTACATTCTTTGAAGGTTTCAAATAGGGTAAAATGCACGTACTAAACACAGTTGGTAGATATCTGTCTTTAGCTTCATAACTTAGTTGCTAACGGTTTGAGTTAGAACAGACATATAAACTAGTCTACAATCAGGAAAACCAAATAAGCACCAGACATTGTTGAACTACTATTTCATTTAAACGTCATAATGACTTTAGAAATTAAGAATCAATGTTTTCCATAGGGACTTTAAGAGGTAAAATTAACTGCCCAAGGTCTCGCAACTTTTTGTTGGCAGAATTGAGTTCAAAACATGGATTTCTGAATTCATGGAAGCATATAACTACATGTGCTCAGCGTTTCTCTTAGAAAGCAAAATAATGGATGTTTACTCACTTGAAATCAAAATACAAACTACAAGTTAGTTCAAAACTCTTAATCCAGGCAATCTTTTTTTCAAAGAAGACAGTATAAATGTCTTATGAGTGTTTTTATTTTCTAGGGATTTTGGGATGGGGAGGCTGGCTGAGGATCATATTAAATTACAAAACAGTGACCTACTGAAGACTACCTCTTTCAACATTAGTTTGAATTATCTGTGTCAATATATCATAGAACAGTCAATAAATTATGGAATAGAAATACATATTTCATCATATAATTTTTACAATGTACTGTTATTTATTTGACAGAAATTATTCACAGAATGTAGTGCTTTAAAAATACAGGTAATTATGTTCTGTAATGATAAACTTCTCAATTTCTGTGACAGACCTGCTAGTGGAAACTACCAAACACATTAATTGATTATTAGCATCCTGCCTTTAGAAGATGGATAACTTGAATATTCCTTTATCATTAAATTTAACTATTAGCTATGCATACACATATATACGTATATATGTGTATATATGTGTAATATGTATATATGTGTATATATGCATATATATGTGTGTGCGTGTGTGTGTATATATATACATGCCTATTACTTGGTGTTTTCAGAAGGGCAGTTAAATATAATGTACCATCATTATCAAACAGGGTCCAGCAGAGGAAAAATAAATTCTAAAAATTTAATGCTATCCTAACAACCAAGTGTAAATGAGACTTCAAAATATCTTTGTAATATGCAGTTTGGAAGCAATTACACTTAATTCTCTCATACACAATTACTAGTCATCACTATGATGAAATTTTCTTTTTGAAGGTAGGAATATGTAGTTATGATTATAAGTTAAGTATAACTTTTAAAATGCAGATTAATGTGTACAAATACAAACCACACGTGCGTGTATGTGTGCACACATTTATATACATATATACATGAATTGACATGCATGAAGCTATGACTTTACGTAGAAAGAGACTACATAAAGACTATATATTAGGTGGTACAAAAATAATTAGGTGCTGCAAAAGCAATGGCAAAAACTGAAATTACTTTTGCATTGCCTAATATACAGTTTGTCATAACTTTATGATTTTTCAATATTTATAATTTTAAAAAAATAAAGACAAAAGAGATTAGCTTCTTATTGCCATTTGTGCAGTGCAATGTCTATATATATGTATATATATAGTCAATATGTTATATATATATAGTCATAGGTTTATGTACATCATGGTATCATGCCATTAGGGAAGAAAAACAATCAAAGCATTTATGAATTAATCTTTGATTATTTCTGGACAGAGTTTACTCACTGGAAAGGGATTTCCTAATAATTGATTATTGCAAGTAAATGAAATTATTCATAAAAAGAGTTGTTCTGATGAAGAGTATCCTTTATATATATTTTGCTTTTCTTGAGAAGACACCTGAGACTCCACCACTATGTAATATTTCCATGTAGCAATCTATGCTCGTACCCTTTGAAGCTATAAAAACAAAACATAACATGCTTATGAGTTGATGTCATGATTTTCTGTTTCCACTTCTAATTTCAGCACTTTTGTCCATTGTTTTTTGTTCAAATTATGTCATGGTCTTTCAATCAAAATTATTTGAGTGCTTTTTCAACTGCTACTGGATCCCCAGCCAGAGATTATTGCTATTATAAGGGGAGTAGAGATTTGATGAGTGGTAGACACAGCAGCCGTGCCTATATAAAAACATAATATCAGGCCAGGCGTGGTGGCTCATGCCTGTAATCCCAGCACTTTGGGAGGTCAAGGAGGGCAGATCATGAGGTCAGGAGTTTGAGAATAGCCTAACCAACATGGTGAAACCCTGTCTCTACTAAAAATTCAAAAATTAGCTGGGCTTGGTGGTGGGCTCCTGTAGTCCCAGGCTTGGGAGGCTGAGGCAGGAGAATCACTTGAACCTGGGAGGCAGAGGATGTGGTGAGCCGAGATCGCGCCACTGCACCAAAACAAATACGTGTAGCCTCTGACTTTTGAACTTGAGTTCTTCTCCCTGATGCTAAACAACAACTGCTAGTTCATTACTGGAGAATAGTGAAGCAAATTGTTTCATTGAAAAGGGATTGATGACTTAGCAAAATGACAGTCATTTCCCATAATGGTTCTATGATCATCAGAAAGTTCGTTTGATAAATGGAAATGGCATTTCTCATCATGGATCATACTCGATATTTGAGGTCTTGACCAGTTTCACAAGCAAAGCTGTCAACTCATATGAACAGTTCTGCTTTTGGCTGCACCTACATTTCTGTCTCAATGTGGATCTCTACTTAAGATTTGATATCTGAAAAAAAAATTTAAGTCACTATTGACATGACTCATGTCTTAATTAGGACATATGAACCAAATAAATGCTACAGCTATACACTCTGATCATAAAAAATTTGTAGATAGTTTATAGCACTAAAAATGCTCACAAATATCTTATCTTCATTCACAGATCTTGCCCATAGTACAAACCATCCTGAAATGGACTGATCACTTTTAAAAAAGAATAACAGAATAGGCAAGCCATTGGATTCTAAGTAATTGACTCAAAGACTTCTTCCCCATATAGGACAACCCTCCCAAAACTAATCATGAGCTTAATATTTATGATACTCATGTGCATGTTCGTATGAAGTTACCACATACAAAGGAAACCACCTAGAATGAAAATGTTGATAAAGCACTTATGAATATAGTGTCTCCTATTTAAAAGAGCTGTATAAGTAATCATTCAAACTGAACACTTTTCAGAGAAAATGGCAACACTATTACTAATTGTGTGAAAATAGTAGGTGCAAACTAGGACTGTTTTTGGAAAATTGGAATTTAGGTCACCCTTACCATAGCTTACAGAATCCCTGTGGAAACACTTATGGAGAAAAAACCATCATAAGAGATTGAGATGTACTAGATGAAATGTTTCCACCAACAAGGGAACTACTGTGACTTTCTTTCAGACAAAGCCTAAGAAAGAATTGACAGACCCTTTGAAAGAAGCAGCAGGCTGCAGCCTGCTCTGTGAGACAGGCAGAAAACTCTTAAGTTTCCAGAGAGTGAGATGGGATGAGCCTACCTCTGAGCACACATCCTCACCAAGGAATCTGAAAACCCAGAGCACGGGAGAAGGCCATAACAACCTACCCACAGCTGGGTTGAATTTAGGGGACATCTTGAAATATAAAAGTAGAAGCAGCAGCAGGAAGTGCCTTGTAGGCATTCCCAGCCTCCAGCAAGAGTCCAGGGAAACCATTCCTGACTATGTCTCACAACAATCCTTGAGGAAGTCAGCCAAAAAGCTTAGGGAGGGGTTGCAGGGTGAAAGAAGCTCCCAGCTGAATTTTGTGATATAATTTTGAGTAGTGTATTAGCCCATTCTCACACTACTATAAAAAACTGCCTGAGATTGGGTAATTTATTAAAAAAAAGAGGTTTCATTAACTCACATTTCCACATGGCTGGGAAAGCCTCAGGAAACTTACAATCATGGCAGAAGGGAAAGTGGAAGCAAGGACCCTCTTCACATGGCAGCAGGTAAGAGAAGTGAAAAGAAGAAACTTCCAAACACTTGTAAAACCATCAGAACTCATGAGAACTCACTCACTATCACAAGAACAGCATGGGGAAACCGCTCACATGATGCCATCACCTCTCTCCCACAACACGTAGGGATTACAGGTCCATCCCTCAACCCAGGAAGATTACAGTTTGAGATGATATTTGGGTGGGGACACAGGACCAAACCATAAGTGGAGACAAACTCCCTTGAACAGAATTGAGGGCAAGTGGTAAGTGTCCTGCAAACATGAGTGAGCACAGGAGCTGGGTGCCCAGACTTGCTGGCAGACACACAGATCCCTGCTTGCTGCCCCTGTAGGGAAGTTTATGGCCTGGGGCAGGTAAGAACTCTGTGTGCAAGCTGTGCCTGGATCTAATCCCTATCTCCTTAGACCACAGTGGAATAAAACTGGAAGCCAACTCCAAAAGGAACCCTCAGAACTACACAAATATATGGAAATTAAACAATCTGTTCTTGAATGAATTTTGAGTTGACAATGATTTTAAAATATAAATTTAAAAATTATTTGAAATGAGTAATAAACGAATACTGACCAAGTTATCAAAAACATCTGGAAACAGCAAAAGTGGTGCTAAAAGGAAGTTCACAACATTAAATGCCTATGTCAAAAAGTCTGAAAGAGCACAGGTCAAAAACTTAATGTCACACCTCAAGGAACTAGAGAAATAAGAACAAACTAAACCCAAACCAAGCAGAATAAAAGAAATGACAAAAATCAGAGCAAAACTGCATGAGATTGAAACAAACAAAGAAAAAGATAAATGACACAAAAAGCTGGTTCTTTGAAATGATAAACAAAATTGATAGACTGTTAATGAGTTTAACTAAGAAAAGAAGAGAGAAGATCAAAATAAGCTCAATTAGAATGAAAATGGGAGACATTACAATTGATACTACAGAAATACAAAAAATCATTCAAGGCCACTATGAACACCTTTATACACACAAACTGGAAAATCTAGAGAAGATGGATAAATTCCTGGGAATGTACAACCCTATATTGAATCAGGAAGAAATAAATACCCAGAATAGACCAATAACAAGCAGCAAAATTAACTCAGCAATTTTAAAAATTGCCAACAAAACAAAGCCCAGGGAATGTACAACCTCCTATATTGAATCAGGAAGAAATAAATACCCAGAACAGACCAATAACAAGCAGCAAAATTAAGTCAGCAATTTAAAAAATTGCCAACAAAACAAAGCCCAGGCAGGATCTGACAGATTTACAGATGAATTCTATCAGACATTGAAAGAAGAATTGGTACTAACCCTACTGAAACTATTCCAAACGATAGGAAAAGTGGGAATCCTCCCTAAATCATCCTAACAAGCCAGCATCACCCTAATACCCAAACTAGGAAAGACATAACAAGAACTAAAAAGAAACCAACAGACCAGTGTCTTTGATGAATATAGATGCATAAATCCTCAAAGAAATATTAGCTAACTGAATCTGATTCCAACAGCATCTCAAAAAGATAATATACATCATGATCAAGTGGGTTTCATACCAGGGATGTAGGAATGGTTTAACGCATGAAAGTCAATAAATGAGATACATTAAGTAAACAAAATTAAAAACAAAAACTATATGATGCAGAAAAATTATTTGTTAAAATCCGGCATTGGCTGGGCGCGGTGGCTCATGCCTGTAATCCGAGCACTTTGGGAGGCCGAGGTGGGTGGATAACAAAGTCAGGATATCAAGACCATCCTGGCTAACACGGTGAAACCCCGTCTCTACGAAAAATACAAAAAATTAGCTGGGCGTCGTGGCGGGCACTTGTAGTCCCAGCTACTCGCGAGGCTGAGGCAGGAGAATGGAGTGAACCAGGGAGGCGGAGCTTGCAGTGAGCAGAGATCACGCCACTGCACTCCAGCCTGGGCGACAGACAGAGACTCTGTCTCAAAAAAAAACAAAAAAAACCACAAAAAACACAAAAAATCCAGCATTGCTTTATGATTAAAAACCATAACAAAATAGACATAGAATGGACTTACCTCAAAATAATAAAAACCATGTATGACAAACCCACAGTCAACATCATACTGCATGGGGAAAAGTTGAAAACATTCTCCCTGACAACTGAAACAAGACAAAGATGCCCACATTCCCCACTTCTATTCAACATAGTGCTAGAAGCCCTGGCCAGAGCAGTCAGACAAGGGAAAGAAAAAAGGGGCATCCAAATTGACAGAGAAAGTCAAACTGTCACTGTTCACTGATGGTATGATCATATACCTAGAAAACCATAAAGACTCATCTAAGAAGCTCCTAGGTCTGATAAACAAATTAAGTAAAGTCTCAGGATACAAAATCAATGTACACAAATTAGTAGTGCTGCTATACAACAACAATGACCATTTTGAGAATCAAATCAAGAACTCAATTTCTAAATATACTTCTTTAGAAATATACTTAGCCAAGGGTTGGAAGATCGCTATAAGGAAAACTACTAAACACTGTTCAAAGAAGTAATAGATGACACAAATGGAAACACATCCCATGTTCGTGAATGGAAAGTATCAATATTGTGAAAATGACCATACTGCCCAAAGCAATCTACCGATTCAGTGCAATTCCCATTAAAATATTATCATGATTCTTCACAGAACTAGAAAAAAAAAATTATAAAATTCATGTGGAACCAAACAAGAGCTCACATAGCCAAAGTAATACTAATTGAAAAGAACACATCTGGAGGCATCACATTACCCAACTTCAAATTATACTACAAGGCTATAGTTAAAAACACAAGATGGTACTGGTATAAATATAGGCATGTTGACTAATGGGACAAAAGAGAGGACTCAAAAATAAAGCCAAATACTTATAGCTAACTGATCTTTGACAAAGCATACAAAAACATAAAGTGGGGAAAGGATACCCCTTTAATAAACGCTGCTGGGAAAACTGGCAAGCCACATGTAGAAGAATGAAACTGGATCCTCATCCCTCTTCTTATCCAAAAATCAACCTGAGATTGATCAAAGACTTAAATCTAAGACCTGAAACCATAAAAATTCTAGAATAAGGCCAGGCATGGTGGCTTACTCCTGCAATCCCAGCACTTTGGGAGGCCAAGGAGGGCAGATCATGAGGTCAAGAGATTGAGACCATCCTGGCCAACATGGAGAAACCCCGTCTCTACTAAAAATACAAAAATTAGCTGGGCATGGTAGCACATGCCTGTAGTCCCAGCTACTCGGGAGGCTGAGGCAGGAGAATCACTTGAACCTGGGAGGTGGAGGTTGCAGTGAGCCGAGATAGTGCCACTGCACTCCGGCCTGGTGACAAGGTGAGACTTAGTTTCAAAAAAAAAAAAAGTTCTAGACTAAACATCAGAAAAGCTCTTCTAGACATTGGCTTAGGCAGAGAATTCATGACTGAGATTCCACAAACAAATGCAGCAAAACCAAAAATAAATAAATGGGACCTCATTAAACTAAAAATCTTCGGCACAGCAAAAGAAATAATCAGCAGAATAAACAGACAACCCACAAAGTGAGAGAAAATATTTGCAAACTACGCATCTAACAAAGGACTAATATCCAGAATCTACAAGGAACTCCAAGTCAGCAAGAGAAAAACAAATAATCCTATCAAAAAGGGGGCAAAGGATGTGAATAGATAATTCTCAAAAGATGATATACAAATAGCCAGCAAACATATAAAAGATGGCCAACATCACTAATTATCAGGGAAACGCAAATTTAAACCTCAATGAGATACCACTTTACTCCTGCAAGAATTGCCATAATTAAAAAGTTGAAAAACAGTAGATGTCGGCATGGATGTGGTGAAAAGGGAACACTTTTACACTGCTGACAGGAGTATAAACTAGTACAACCACTATGGAAAACAGTATGGAGATTCATTAAGAAACAAAAAGAAGATCTACATTTCAATACAGCAGTTCCACTACTGGGCATCTACTCAAAGGAAAAGAAATCTTATATGCACAAGACACATGCACATACACGTTCATAGCAGCACAATTTGCAATTGCGAAGATATGGCAGAGCTTGCAGTGAGCCGAGATCGTGCCACTGGGCGACAGAGTGAGACTCCGTCTCAAAAAAAAAAAAAAAGATATGGAAATAACCTAAATACTCATCCACCAATGAGCAGATAAAGAAAATGGCCGTGTATGGTGGCTCACGCCTGTAATCCCAACACTTTTGGAGGTTGAGGCAGGCAGATCACGAGTCCAGAAGATAGAGACCATCCTGGCCAAGATGGTGAAACTTCATCTCTACTAAAATACAAAAAAATTAGCCAGGAATGGCGGTGCATGTCTGTAGTCCCAGCTACTTGGGAGGCTGAAGCAGGAGAATTGCTGGAACCTGGGAGGCAGAGGTTGCAGTTAGCCGAGATTGCGCCACAGCACTCCAGTCTGGAGACAAAGCGAGACTCTGTCTCAAAAACAAACAAACAACCAAAAAAGAAAATGTGGTATATATACACCATGGAATACTACTCAGCCATAAAAAGGAACTAAATAATAGCTTTTGCAGTGACTTGGGTGGAGCTCAAGGCCATTATTCTAAGCAAAGTAACTCAGGAGTGGTAAATCAAATGTGGTATGTTCTCATTTATAAGTGGGAGCTTAGCTATAAGGATGCAAAGGCATAAGAACGATGGACTTCAGGGACTGAAGGGGGATGGTTGAGGGGCTGAGGGATAAAAGACTACATATTGGATACATGTACACTGCTTAGGTGACGAGTACACTAATATCTCAGAAATCACCACTAAAGAACTTACCCTGGCTGGGAATGGTGGCTCACACATGTAATTCCAAGCACTCTGTGAGGCCAAGGAGGGCTGACCACTTGAGTTCAGGAGTTTGAGACCAGCCTAGCCATGGTGAAACCCATCTCTAAAAAAAAAAAAAACACACCAAAAAAATAAAAAATAAAAATTAGGTGTGGTGGCATGCACCTGAGGTCCTAGCTACTCAGGGGGCTGAGATGGGAAGATTGCTTGATCCTAGGAGGTGGAGGTTGCAATGAGCCAAGCTCATGTCAGCCTGGGTGACAGAGGAAGACCCTGTCTCAAAAAAAAGAGAAAAAGAAAAATACATATTTATGTAACTATATTAGTCCATTTCCACACTGCTTATAAAGAGATACCCAAGATGGGGTAATTTATAAAGCAAAAGAGATTTAATGGACTCACAGTTCCACGTGGCCATGGAGGCCTCAGAATCATGGTGGAAGGTGAAAGGCACGTCTTATATAATGGCAAACAAGAGAAAATGAGAGATCTTGTGCAGGGAAACTCCCCCTTATAAAATCAAATCTCAAGGGAGACTTATTCACTATCACAAGAACAGTATGGGAAAGACCTGCCCCCATGATTCGATTACCTCTCATTAGGTCCCTCCCATGACATGTGGAAATTGTGGAAGCTACAATTCAAGAAGAGATTTGGGTGGTGACACAGCCAAACCATATTAGTAACCAAAAATGGCCTGTACCCCAAAAATTATTAAAATAAAAATAAAAATTAATAAAGAATTTTTAAAAAAATGGTTCACTGGTCAGGCTGCTGGATGTATTTTTAAGTTGCATGGGGCCTTAAGCCCCTCTATCTTGGCTTAGCAGCTACTAATGTGTCATGGAATAAGGAAAGGGACAACTCAGGAAGAAAGAGCAAGCCTTCCCATAACACTGTGGGCCTTACATCAAGAGAAAAATCAGGATCACAGCTGCCATAATCTGTGTATTGATTTAAAAAAATAGATTCAACAAACAAATAAAATCTTTGACAAATATGCCTTCAGAGAGACAAAATTGTTTTTAAAATGTCTTATATAATTGAAAGTAGACAAAAATAATCTTAACACTCATTTTAAAATATCAAAAAGATAAAAAGTTTATGCACAGTACTCTAAATTTATATATAGTTTTAATAAACAGAATGTTAAAGTAAAATATATTTCCATTTCTAACAAAGATTTTTTAAGACAAAGTTTGTATGCTTTAAAACATGTATGCATTGTGCTTATAAATATAAAAATATAAACTATTTAAATAAAGGTTATTTTATTCAGTATTTAAAACGCAAAATTTAAATTTTATTAAATGTTTAGATACTAGTGAATTTTTTTTACAATTTACAGTTCTATCTAGCTACCCATGTAAAGAATTTTATCCCACTTAATCTTTGCTATATCTAGATGTACGTCTGGAACCACAAATTAGAGAGAAAAGAAAAGAAAGTTGATAAATATTAAGCACTATTGGAACATACTCAATTATGAAATAACCAATGGCAAATAAGATATCTGAGAAGGATTTGAAAAGTTAATAATGCTGTCCTTCCTCCTACCTAAACCCTTCTGGCTCAAGTTATTTCTGCACTGTGAAACAGTGTACATCTCTGACATCAGCACTGAGAGGAATAGATATTCAAATTTATCAAGAGCTCTTTCTGCACATCTTGGGCACACATAATGTTTCTATTTTATTATGACAATGTGTTGAACTACACTGAATTTTGAATGTTAAATCAGCTTTGCTTTTCTGGAATGCATGTAAATTGGCTGTGATGCACCTTTTTTATATATCATTGCGTTTGTTTTGCCAAGATTCAATTAAAATATAAATGTATATATTCCTGAGTGATGTTGACCTGTAATTTTCCTTTCTTGTAATGCCCTTGCCAGATTTTGATTTCAAAGCTATGCCAAATCCCAGAAAATGAATTAGCAAGTGTTACAGCATTTTCTATTCTCTGAAATAGTTGTGTCATATTGTTGTTCATTTTTCAAGACAATTTGGTCAAGTTTACTCATATTTTATTTCTATTTCAGATAAATCTCTTTGGATGCCATTTCCCATATGCATCTTTTGCATTTATGCTCAATTTTCAGGCAGAGGAACTGACTTTATTTCTAGCTTTCTTTTCAAGGGTATTTCTTTTTTTTTTTTTTTTTTATTCTTTTTATTTTTTTTGAGACAGAGTCTCGCTCTGTCGCCCAGGCTGGAGTGCAGTGGCGTGATCTCGGCTCACTGCAAGCTCTGCCTCCCGGGTTCATGCCATTCTCCTGCTTCAGCCTCCCGAGTAGCTGCGATTACAGGCGCCTGCCACCACGACCGGCTAATTTTTTTTTTTTTTTTTATTTTTAGTACAGATGGGGTTTCACGGTGTTAGCCAGGATGGTCTCCTGACCTCGTGATCCGCCCGCCTCGGCCTACCGAAGTGCTGGGATTACAGGCGTGAACCACCGCACCCGGCCTTCAAGGGTATTTCTATAGCAGTCAGCCTAGGAAGATGGAGATAATGCATGTCTGGCGTAGAAGGTATTTTGCTGTCCAGAGTAATAGATACAATAACACACTCAAAGGCAAAGTTTGAGCGGGTTTGCTAACAGTTCCTTTATAACACTAAGGCTTTTCTAACTCAAGGTGCCTTGGTTGTGACACAAGTTCATTGTGTGTAGAGAGCTTCCTCTGGGATCATTCTGTATTGCTCCCCGCAGGACATGGGGAAAAGTGAGCCAATGTTAATGAAGCTCATGCTTCTTGCTATGCCATGAAGAATAAAGTCCCTTGTCTCCAACCCCAGAATCTTCTTCCAGAATATATAAAACAGTGGTGAGCTAAATGGTGACCTTTCAAATCAGGTAAAATATCACACACTTTACAGAAACTGGGTAAAATGCAGATTTCTCTAGAAGCAGAGAGAATATATGTTGGCATTTCCTTGATTTTCAGATACAACAAAGATTTAAACCTTGAATATTTAAAAACAGTAATTGTCAGACAAAAAGCCTTTTAACAACGGCAAAAAAATGAATCTTCCAAGTAAAAAGAGAGAAATGCTATTTTTAAAATATAACTGGATAGTAAACCACAACAACTGTGTTCTACTTCTCATTTTCTGCCTGTTGCCTGTGTTGGCTTACTGGGATATAGTATTTTTAATTATAATAACCAAGTTATAACATCATTTTATAATTTACTTAAATAATTCAGTTAAATAACCTATCATAATAATTGTATACTTTATATTAGATTGTAATAAGCACTCATAAATTACATGTATCCCAATGTATAATTAAATGAGGTATTAAAAATTGAACATATTTATATACTTAGGACCCAGATCGATAAACAGACCCATCAACACTCTAGAATGCCTTTTGATTTCCTGTCCTGTCAATACTCCTTCTCAAGGGTAACCGTTTTCCTGACTTATATCAGCATAGATTAGTTTTTCCTAATGTGTATTTTTGAATCAAAGAAGGCATGTACTTGTTTATACGCATCGTTAATTTTTGATTACTATTATGTTTGAAAGATTCATCATTGTTATTGTAGTTGCAGGTAACTCATACTCAGTACTATATATTCTCCTTTGTGAATATGCCACATTTGTTTCTATTCTACTTTGTTAGAATATGAGAAGTTTCCAATTTAAAGCTATTGCAATACCACTGATGTGAACATTCTAGTACCTGTCTTTTGGTGAACATCTGAACTTAATTTTATTAGGTATAAATCCAGAGTAGAATCAATTGGCCCTCAGGCATACATACACACACACACACACACACACACACACGTGCATGCATATATATATATATATATATAAAATTTTAAATTTACTGTAGTAAATATTGCCAAAGGACATTTCGAAGAGTCTAGTTGGCTTGGTTTACACTATCATAGGTGTAGAATTTTATTTTAAACCAATTTACACTCTGACACTATGGTAATTCTGGTAGCTCTACCAACTTGCCAACATTTAGTGTTTTTCTTCTTTTTACATTTTAATCATTCTGGAGAGGATGTAGACGTACTGCATTTTGGGAAAAATCTGCATTTCTCTGGCAGCTAATGAAGTCAAACATTTTTTAATGTTTGCTGGCCATCTCCACATTCTCTTATGTGCAGTCTCAAAAGTTTAAAATTTTGCTAAGTTTCGATTGGTTTCTCTGGTTTATAAAAGTGATTTATGCATGTTCTTTACAATAAATATGGCTATATTATAAAGATTGCCTTCCACTGTGTAGCTTGCATCTCACTAATATTATTGTCATAGTCTGAAGTGCTTATTTTCAGTATACTCTAATTTATCTGTTTTTTTTTAATTAGAGAAAGTGCTTTTCATCTCCTGTTTTCAAAATGTTTGTCTACTTCAAGTTCACAATGAAGTTGTCCTTTAAAAGCTTTTTAGTTTTGATTCTAATGTTTACATGTTAAATATATGTGGAATTTATTACTATGGATGGTGTAAGGTATGGAACATGATTTATTTTTTATATGGATGCCCAATGATACTTCCAGAAAAATTTATTGAAAGTACTATAGTGTTGTCTTACTTGTAAATTAATTAATCATATATGTGCTTCACTTTGGGATTCAATTCTATTCCAATGCTCAGTGCATTTAGGCTTACAACAATTACAACAATGCCACAATGCCTTCTATACTGTAACTTTATAATAAGTCTGGATATCAAGTAGTGTCGGATCCACCACTTTGTTGTTGTAATTTGCCTTGATTAGTCATGGCCTTTGACATTTCCAGATGCTGAGAGTTAGATGGTAAATTTTAGCAAATGCTTGTTGGGATTTGATGAAGAATCATGTTAAGTATATTTATTTGGGGGAAAATAAATTATCTTTTTACAATATCAAGTTTTGTAATTCATGAACTTGGTATATTTCTTTATTAAAATATTTTAATTCTACCAAAAAAGTTGTGTCATTTCTGAGGTAAATATTTGTATTTTATCAGATATCTTTCTTAATATTTAATTTTTTGAATTGTTCATAGTAGCTTTATTCATGACAGGTGTAAGCTGGACACAAATTATCAGTAGCTGAATAAATAACAAAATTGTGGTATTTCCATGCAATAGAACACTATTTGGAATTTAAAAAGAACAAATTAATGATACACACGACAACAGAAATTAATCACAAAAATTTGCTGAGCAAAGGAACCTAGATAAATAAAAATGTGTACTCTATGATTCCATTTATAGAAAGTTCTAGAACAAGCAAAATCAGTTTATGATGATAGATATCAAATTAATGGCTGCCTGGAGTGGGGAGTGCAAGACAGTAGGGGAATTGACTGCAAAGTGGCAAAAGATAACTTTCTGGAGCAAAAAATGATTCTATATATTTATTGGGGTAGTGGTGACATGGTGCATACATTTGTCAAAACTCATCAAACTGGATAATTTAAATGTTTCAATTTGTTTTATGTAAAGTATATCTCAACTATGTTGATCAAAAATCATAAAATTGGATTCAAGTTTTTAAGTGTGGAATCAGTGAGCTTTGGCAACAATGAACCAAGTGGGTGAGATGCTACATATGTACGATGGAGTACTATGAAGTCATAATAAAAAATTAAATTAGGTCCTTTGCAGCGATATGGATGCACTGGAAGGTCATTATCCTAAGTAAACTAACACAGAATCAGAAAAGCTATATACCTCCTGTTCTCTCATATAAATTGGAATTAAACCTTGGGTACACAGGGACATAAAGATGGAAACAATAGACACTAAGCACTATAAAAAAACAAAGGGGGGGAACGAGAAACAGGGGACAAGGTTAGAAAAACTACCTATTTCTACTGTGCTTATTACCTAGGTGATGGGTTCAATCACACCCCAAGCCTCAGCATCATCCAATGTACCCTTGTAACTAACTTGCACACAACTCCCTGAATTTAAAATAAAAATTGAAATTAAAAATAAAATAAATTGCTATGGTTGTTCTGGTAATTGGTGAGCACTCTGATTTGACACTTTGCCTCTCAGATTATAGTAAAATACTAAGGTTATGTCATCCAAATCAAATGGTTAATGCAACATGCTTATAATAATTTTTGTGATTTTGCCGATTTTCTCATCTGTATAACAAATTAGATTTTGCAAGTCAGCAAAGCCCACTAATGTTGTTCCCTATAGGCTGAGATTATTTCACATCTATGTTTAAAACTACTGAAAACTAATCCACTAAATTAGGAGGCAAAAGAGAAAAGGTGTATTTGGCTGTGCTATCCTAGATGGATTTGCATTTTTAATGTTACTGTAAATGGCATTATATTTTTTTTTGTTATTGGACTATTTGTTGCTGGTATATAGAAGTAAAATTGATTTTTTAGAGAGCTTATATCCAGCAACATTACTAAACTGACTTATTAAAAGTAATAATGTATTTAGATTATTTTACATTTTTTAGAAACCCAATCACACTCTTTGATTAAAAGGAGCTTTAGTTGTATTTCAGTTCGTGAGGCTTTAATAACCCTTTAAATTTACTTATTTCACTAGTTAGAATGCCCACACAGTGGGAAAAAAGAGACAGAAGATCATTATTTCACTACTAAACTATTTATCTTCCATCTACAATTAAAGATTATCTTGTTTCACTATGGTACCTTCAAATTATGTGTGTGTGTTTGCATGTGTGTATATACATATACAACATATGTGTGTGTGTGTGCGTGTGTGCATGTGTATTTGTAATTAATCCAATTTTTTCTATTTCTTGCAGGAGGAGCGTTGGCCTGCCGTGACCTACTTTATCTAGCCAAATGTTGAAGTATCTCTGATAAGTTTTTAAATTGTAAGAGATTGCAAATATCATCTCTGGTATGCAGGGATGATATTTGATTGAAATATATGTAAAACACAAATCTGTATCTACCATAAGTGGCATTCACTGATGGACTAGTTGATCATCTTTATGATCTGATACTATTAAACCTAGTTTTCATCTTCAGTTGCAGAAATGTATAGTTCATCTGTTTCTATATGATAGCTCTTTTATTAAGGAATATTTTACAGATTAAAAATTCCACAATGAGGATAAGATGAAAATGAGATCCAATAGTTTTGTTATTATATAGGATAATCCATGCTGCTGTAAGAGATAACCTACAAGATGTATAATAAATAAAACAGAAAAATAGTTTCAACTTTCACAGTCAAAATAAAATTGTACTATTTGACAGGGGTGACTACTTTCCTGGACACCGTTATTCAAGGACCAAGAATGACAGTGGCTCTGTCATCTTAAATTTATAATTATGATTTTTACCATAATTGTCCTGACTTCATTCAGCCGGAAGGAAAGAAGATTACAGAGAAATGCTAAAGAATTTCTTGCACAGAGAAATGCAAAAGAACACAAGTATGAACCCACCACTTGTGTTTAAATCTAATTTGGTAGAAATAATTCATATTATTATGTGTAATTGTAAAAAGCCTGAAAAATTGTATCTACTTATGTTCCCAGGAAGAATAGAGAAGCACGTGTTGTTGAGGAGATGTATTATAGAAAGGCATGTATAAAATTATGGAAAAATATAGCTGCATTTTCCCTAGAAGTTCTGGAAAACATTAAAAGGATAGCTGTCTTTTTTTTTTCCAGGAGATTGAAAGACAAATAAATTATTCAACTCTATTAACTGAACAAGGGCAGGATGACAAGATTTCAGTCAGATAAACCAGAAAATTTCCAGTTCAAATACGTGAAATAAAATGGATTGGCATGCAAAGAAGTTTTAAATATAGTATTCTCAGTAGTCAAGGATTTGATATTCAGAGTTTTGGCTCTGTGGGCAAAGGTCAGCAGTAATAAGATTAAAGCATGAATTTGAGTAACTTTTTTCGGCAAGTTTTAGGTTTGGAAATCTAATGACTATGCTTTGATATTGTT
Source organism: Nomascus leucogenys (assembly GCF_006542625.1). Classification (NCBI taxonomy): domain Eukaryota; kingdom Metazoa; phylum Chordata; class Mammalia; order Primates; family Hylobatidae; genus Nomascus; species Nomascus leucogenys. The sequence continues at coordinate 18,220,460 of NC_044386.1, read as the reverse complement.
TATAGTCCCCCAAATTTCAAATTAATTGATTGGGAAGATTGTACATATTTTAATATAATGTTGCATCATTAGACAATACACAAACATTTATACCTCAACTCATTTCTAGAATTTACCTCCCTGTATTCAAGTAATCGTATCCTCTTTTGGATACAAAAATTTTCTCATTTAGATAGCCATACAAATAAATGTAACGAACATTTATCAATTTGCCATTTTACGGCATATTTCCTATACACTGCCATAAGAGGAAATTAAGTTTATTCATATATGCTTAATAAACTAAAGATGTGGGGACCTGGAGTTTATTAAGTATTAAAAAATAAACTTGCCCAATTATCAAACCATATTTTTTGTTTATACAAGAGCTAAGAGCCTTTTCTAGCAAATTTATCAATCAATATACTTTATAGCAATATTCTATTAAATATATAATTTATAGAGATGTATTTTACCTAAAAACCAAATTTGGTGTCAATATGCAAATATATCTAAGAATACACATACACAGAGACACACAAATAATTATAATTTTGTATTTATGTATATGTAACTGGGCAGCTTTACTTCACGATGCATTTTAAAACTTGTTTTTTCCTTTCTCTTGGGTTTCAACATACAACCTTGAAGTAAACTGCAGAAGCGTTTTCCTTTAGCCTTAAAATAGACTCTGCCTCCCTCCCTTTCTCACCACATATACTCCCTTCACATTTATCTGACTGTATGCTATTGTCTAATTATGTACCTTCCTAGAAGTTCCAGGGGCTAATCATGAGACAGAAGGAACAAGCCTAGAGACTCAGGGGCAAAGTTCCTGAGATGACTTCAATGTGGCTAGTCATCAACCTGGACATTGTTGAGATGAAGCTAGCCCGAGATCTAAATCCATGGAGGACCCCAAGATAGCCACTAGAACAGGACACATGGTTAATTTGGATGAGAATCTGGCTACCTCCCCATTACTAGTTTTGGTAGTTAATAAAGTCACTTTCTTAGTTTTGGTTAATAAAGTCACTTTCTTTCTAATATATGCCACTCTTGTTAATTAGACTCTGCAAGTGGTGAGGGACTGAACCTGCATTCACTGCTATGTACAGAAGACTGTTTATAGTAATTAAAAGTACTAGTTTCCCCAAAACAACAGTAAAAGCCATGATGCCTATAAAGAGTTATCTTCCGTTGTTTACAAGTATTGTTTTTTAATGAGTCACGATGTAGTATATTAATATTCAGGAAATGTTGTAAGTGTTTGTTATTGCCATTTTTTTTCTGTTTTTATCTTTCTAGCAACCAGCAAGTAGAGTGAGAACCCCAGGCGGTCTGATTTCTAATCCAACTGCATTTTCATTTTATAATTTTTTCCTTATTTTTTTTCTGCTTGCATTTAGAGTATTTTATTGTTTTTTTTAAAAAATCATATATAATAGTCTTCATCATTATTGCAAATAAATATATACAGGTCATAATAGTCAGTGGACATTTACACCCTTTGTCACATATACACACACATATTCCACTCTATTGATATAATCACAGTGCCAGTAATCTCATTAGTGATTACTCGTGGAAATATTTGCAGATGAATAGATGGAGCTTGATATATAGACACGGAGATATTATAGATATATAGATGTTCAACATGGAGCTTGATATATAGGTATAGTGCATATATAAGGGAGAAATATATACACACAAACATACAGTTGATCCTTGAACAACATAGGTTTGAACTGCCTGGGTCCACATATATGTGAATTTTCTGCTGCCTCTGCTGCTCCTGAGAAAGCAGACCAACTCCTTCTCTTCCTCCTCCTCCTTAGTCCACTGGCCATGAAGACAATGAAGATGAAGATATTATGATTATCACCTTCACTTAATGAATAGTATATATATATATATATATAGTCTTCTATAGTCTATATAGTCTTTATATAGTCTTCTATAGACTCTACATATGTAATATATAGTCTTCCTCATGGCTTTCTTAGTAACATTAGATTTTTGCTATCTTGCTTTATTGTACAATAATGTATATAATACGTATAACATACACAATATATGTTAATTGATTGTTAAATGTTATTGGCAAGTCTTCTAGTCAACAGTAGGCTATTAGTAGTTAAGTTTTGGGAAAGTCAGAAGTTATAGTGGATTTTCAGCTTCACAGGAGACAATGTACCACCCCTGTGTTGTTCAAAGTCAACAGATACCTATATTTATACCTATCCGAGACAAAAATTCAAAAATGATAAGTATGCCTTTATATGATTACTTCCCCCCCCACCACATACACATACATACATCAAAAAGTCTGTATATTCATGAAAAAACATGGATTCATCTGCTTTCAACTGCTGATTCTACTCCTAGAAGATCTGAGATATTTAGGTGGCTAAACTCTGAGCTTTCAATTACTTAATTGAAAGTCATAATAGTCACTGGACATTTACACCCTTAGTCACACATACACACATGTATTCCACTCTATTAATATAATCACAGTGCTAGTGATATCACTAGTGATTACTGGTAAGAAATGTTTGCAGATGAATAGGTGAGCATGATATATATATATATATGGAGATATTATAGATATATAGATATTCAATATGGAGCTTGATATATAGATATATAGTGCATATCTATACCTTATCTTTTACATAGCTGTTTACTACAAGGAATATGCAGTGTGGTTCTGGCATCAAGTCCATATTCATGCTCCTAGGCAGAAGTCTTCCATTCCAAATATCACTTGGAGGATTTTATTCCAACCTCATTTTCAGAATAATTATCCAGTAAGTTATGCTCTACTCCTCCATGTGATCTACTGCTAGAGCAATTGACAATAAAATGGCCGTTTGCTTCTATCACTCTCTCTCTATTCATTAGGAAAAATGATAAGTCCCTGTAATTCCTTGGTTATATTTCAGAAGCTTTTTGTTGCTCATCACTTTTAAAAAATTTTCTACTCTAGATATGATCAAATGTCACAGTGAATTTACTGTCTATCCATTGTGAATGGCCTCACTAGTCTTTCTAGGTGTTTCTCACTCAGGTCCCACTCACTATCAGAGTTACCACGGGCTGTAGAGTTTACAAAGGCTGCAAGTCTTTTAACAATGGAAAAGCAATTTAACCAAAGTACATACTGATAAAAGGCCATCTCTGTGTATTCCTCACAAATCAACCTTGTTCCAGCAAGGAACCGAGGTTAACCATTTGTACCCATCACATGTAGAATGGCAGTTTCATAGTGAGAAAGAATCTCAAATTATGTATTCACTGACTGTAGCTACCTCAGTTATAGTAATGCCTACGGACAACTGGAGATCAATAATTACAAAGGGTTTGCATTTACAGATAGAGTTCCACATACTTGAAATAAACTGCCACAAGTGGATATATGCTAAATTATCCACAAAACTACCAAGATGGCTAAAGATGTTTCAATTTTATTTTACAGAATATCAAGTATAAACTCCAAATGGCACAGCCAAATTTAGAAGGAAGAGAATGCATATTCAAGCCTTTAAAGAAATGCTCAGTCAGTTTTATAGTATTTTGAAATTGTCTTACTCAAACAGATGAACTGAAATGTGAAAAATTCCTAACCAAATTATAAATAGTTCATATTAATAATATTGAATTCCAGACCAGTTTTCTCCCACCAAAAACATATTGAATCTAACTAAACTTTTCAATAGATGTATTTGAATTCCATACATTCAGACTACAGAGTACATTTGCTCCAGAATTACTTCTATTCTATTGATCTAGTAAAAAATAAGCAAGTCAGACATAAGATTGTAAGGAGCCTAATTTAAAAGCAAGAGATACAGCATGGTGTTGTCATTTCCAATATAACAAATCAGTTGGAATTTTTAGTTAGAAGGTGACAGCAATATTTCCAAGTGAATCAAATGGTAAATTTCTGACATATCCATTACCTGAACTCTTTCACTTAATACATCAATTTTTTTTTTTTTTTTTTTGAGATGGAGTCTAGCTCTGTGGCCCAGGCTGGAGTGCAGTGGCGCAATCTCCGCTTACTGCAAGCTCCGCCCCCCGGGGTTCATGCCATTCTCCTGCCTCAGCCTCCTGAGTAGCTGGGACTACAGGTGCCCCCACCACATCCAGCTAATTTTTTGTATTTTTAGTAGAGACGGGGTTTCACCGTGTTGGCCAGGATGGTCTTGATCTCCTGACCTCGTGATCCACCCATCTCGGCCTCCCAAAGTGCTGGGATTACAGGCGTGAGCCACCGCGCCAGGCCTCAAATTTTTGTGTATTAGAAATGATTGTGGCTGATCTATGGAGATTTACTTTTACTAGATGTTTTAGTTGTGGGCTGTTTTATTTCTCTTCGTGTAAAAGAGCTCTTCTACTAGCAGATCCACTGGCTAAATATCCAGTAGTAGTCATTCATTTTTGTAATTTGACATATCCCAGTGGATGTCCAGAAACTCAGGTGGAAACAATAATAAAGTTCAAGTTTCAAGACTTTGCCATGTTACAGCTAAGTTTCTGATCAAATGTATCTACTCTTCATCTTACTCCTTATCTCTTCCTCACTGCCACAATGCCCTAATAAGCAGATCTTTGTAACAATAAGCTCACCTTTTGTTTTGGCTCCACCCATTTATATGAGTCTTTTCTAATGCCATGATCCCCGACTTGTCTCTCTTTTGAATTTGGTGCCCTTGGTTTTACTGATGCTGTTAACTGATCAATACATTAGTTTAACTGCTATTGGTTTAAACATAAAACCTTTTTTGTTGTTGTTGTTGTTGTTGTTGTTTTTTGAGAGAGAGTCTCACTCTGCCACCCAGACTGGAGGGCAGGAGGGCAATGGCGCAATCTCGGCTCACTGCA